>NW_010973342.1:3528316-3528805 GCF_000737465.1 Haliaeetus leucocephalus
TGGGGCGTAAATAACATCGGGGCGGCCCCCGGCGAGAGGGAGGTCGGGGGCCGGGGGGGAGCGGCTATACGTCCCCGTCCACCAGGCTGAAGTGCTTGCCCGGCCCGGGGAGGCAGAGGTAGGGGATGGCGCTGCCCGGGTAGAGCAGGGGCAGGGGCAGCGGCAGCAAACAGCGGCCGAGCAGGGGGCTGTCCTTGTAAAGGGCCGGCAAGGAGAGAGCCGCGGCGGCGGGGGGCGGCGGCGGCTCCCCGGGGGGCTCCGCCGGCCCCGGGCCCTCGGGCTCGGCCGACATCTGTCTCTTGAGCTTGTTGCGGCGGTTCTGGAACCAGATCTTCACCTGCGTCTCGGTGAGGTGCAGCGCGGCGGCCAAGCCGGCCCGCTCGGCGCTGCTCAGGTAGCGCTTCACGTCGAAGGTGGACTCCAGCTGGAAGACCTGGCTCTTGGAGAAGATGGTCCGCGTCTTCTTCCTGCCGCCCGCCGCCGGCGACC
>NW_010973342.1:3530306-3537646 GCF_000737465.1 Haliaeetus leucocephalus
AAAGGCGGAGAGGAGGTGGGGTGGCGGGACGGAGGTGGCTGGAGTGAAGGAGGAGGATGGAGGGAAAGGGTTGGAAATGAGAGCAGGGCAACGGGGTGGAGTGCGACAAAGAAAGGAAGGCAGTGATGGCAGTGAGAGAGGGCAGGAGGGAGGGGGAAAGCTGGGAGCCGATGAACCCCTTTCCCTGTGTTTGTACAGCGCCTGGCGCGACCCCAGAGAGTCTGCTCAGGGCATTTGCTGCAGGTTATCGATGCCGTTGTAAGGGGGTGCGGGTCCCTGGAGAAGAGTAATTCGTACAGCCCGAGTCCCTTGCCTGTGGTCCTTCCACCTGCAGACCCTCAAGCCAAGTACGCAGAGTTCCTCTGGGGAGAAAGGGATCCCCTTTCCACCCGAGGAGCCCCGTGGTGTCAGGCCACCACGAAATCCACCCACCCGCGCGGCTCTGCAGAGCTCTTCCATAGTTTTCAAGAGCTAAAAGTTGTATGAGAGCCTGCACTTGGTACCGGAATGGTGAAAAAGTGCTGGCCGGTGTGCATACGGCCAAGGTGTGCCTTCTGGAGGATGGAGAAGCGCTCGCCTGTGCTGTGGGAGATGCTGTAGGACTTGTGGAAGGATCGGTGTGTTTCTGTACTATCTGGAGAAGTTTTGCTCCCCACCGCCTGCCAGCACTGCGACTTTTTAAAAGCGGTTTGCACTACTCCAGTTACGGGAGAGTCGCCATCAGTTGTGCATCGCAGAGAACCCTCTCCCTCCCTGCGCCCCTCTGTAAAGCCAGGGAAATGTTTCCAACCGGCTTTTAAGAGGCCTTTTACTCCGAATCTCGAGGTTTCCACCACGAAAACTGCTGAAGGCAAGCGAGAAGCCCTTGAAAAAAGAGTTGACAATAGAAGTGCTGACAGGCTCTTAGATATTGTGATGCCAGAGATTCCGTGAGCTAAAATCAGGGCATCTTAAGACTTTGGACTGCGTTGATGTTTAACGCACTGGTTCTTGGGAGAGCGAGTTCCAGCTCTTTTTCATTAAAATTTGTTCCACTTTATAAACGCACGCAAATTTTAATGCAGGCGTCTGCTGGAGAGCTATATGTTTTCCACCAGGCGAAAAAAAAGAAAAAAAAAATATATACCTATATATCTGTCTTCCATCAACACGATTATTGGCCAAATGCCCGATTCGTTGCATTTGCCTTGCAATCTCCTGTATAAGCTGGTGGTTCTGGTGGAGCGAAATGTCCCACTAAGAGAGAGCAATAGGGCGAAAGAAGGGACAGGGAACAGTGGTACATCATGCGAAGAAGCGGCTGAAAAGATAAATTAAGAAATTGCCTGTGAGCTGGTAAAACTTGGAGCATGTGGGACTTGGATGCCAGGTCGGGTCGGTCTTTGCCCCTGCGCTCCTGTCTCGGCCTCCCTTCCCGCTGTCTCTGAGCAAGGCACGTCCCAGGTGCTGACATCTGTTCTTGCTGCAAACCATTTCCCTTTTAGTCCCGCAAAAATCCATCTTAAAAAGCAAATGCATTGAGTCAATGTGTGTTTTCCTAGAAGACATTTTCTTGGAAGAAAAGGGAAAACTTGAAGAAGGCAGAAAGTAAGAAGGAAATTGAAGAAGGAGACATAAGTTTTACTTCCTTTTTTTTTTTTTTCACCGAGGCTCCCTCCGCCCCCCCGAGCAGCCCAAGCCCAGCCCTGGGACACCCGGCCCGGTAACATCCCGCCGGGAAAGGTCTGTCCTCCTTTCCCAGCCCCATTTGGCCGCTTTACAAAAACGATTTTTTTTTTTTTCCCCCTGACAAACTCTGTGCCGTGAGGGAGCACACTACAGTGCCGGATCTCCCCAGCCTCTGAGGCAGGTTGGAAGAAATTCACCGGCAACAAGAGGATGGGGGGGGCCTCCGGAGTGCCCCCTGCAGCGAGTCCTACAAGCCAGATCTGTACCGGGCTCCTCATGCCCTCTGCTAAGGGTCCCCTTTATCTTCAGGAGGGGAGTAAAGACTTGGCTTTGCATGCCGACAGCTAGACCCGTACCCCGCAAACCCCAGACAACCGCCTGCAAAGCCCCCCGGACCCCCTCCAGGTCCCCAGCACCTCCCCCCCCCTTCGAGCCCCGACCCTCCCGCATTTGGCCCCGAGCTGCTGGGGGCGAGGGGAGGCAGCGGTGTCCGACGGGGCGGCGGGGCGAGAGACCTTGCCAAAAAGTCAGAGGCTTTTCCGAGCGACTGGTTCCCAGGGCGTGGGGAGGGCAGCCCCGGGGGGGAGGGCGGCCAGGGGAGGGGGCGGCTTTGGCCAAAATCTCCGCTTTCTGCGGGGATAGGCTGCCTGGGGCTGAGCCAGCAAAGGGGGTCTTCGCTGCCCAAGGTGGGGGGGGGGGGGGCCCAGTTCGGCTCTTCCCCCGCAGCCCCGCTCCGCAGCATCGCAATTCACTGTCCAGGCTCCGAAAGGCCGTCGGACAAGGTGCACGATCGCTCCGTTTAAAAGCAACAATTTTCCTTACAATAGGTAGAGATTTTCCGATACCGGTACTTTTTAATCCCGCGCTTCATTTGTGTTTTCTCTGGGAGAAATCCTGTCGTCTGGGACATGGAGGCCGGTACAGCACAGCGGCAGCGCAGGAAGAGCGAACCTTTTTCTTTGAATAATATATTCCTGTATTAGAAGCTAACGTCGTGCTGAGTGGAAACCTTTTACCTGGGAAAGCTTTTTACCAGAAATCGCCCGGCACACATATCCTTATTTCCATTTTAGCTCAGAGCACAAAAAGTCTCCCACGCTAAATCTAAACTGATGGAAATTAAACCTGATTAGATTCAACAGAAACACCAAAGGGTCCGGTTTTGCTTGGCTTACGGAATCGGGCTTGGTTTATCCCCCGAGGTACTCGAGGGTAAAACGGGCCCTCTCTGCATTTCAGGTCCCCTTGCAAACCAGAGCCCGGTAATTTCGGACACACTGGCACCGTGCAGCGGTCTCTAAGGCGTCCCCGCTGCCCACCCGGGACACAGTCCGGGTGAGTGGGTCCAAAAGGGAAGCCTTGTCTGAAAAATTCGCTAAAATAAGCAGGCGGCTTTGGCTACCTTAGCGCTGCGGGTCCCTAAAATCAACTCGATTTTGCGGTTCGGCCGTAGCTGGGTGTAAATTGCTGTTGTGGGCTCCCCCCTCCCCGCCCCCGGGCCCAGGCAGCGGCTGGGGGCAGCGGGGACGTGGGTCCCCTGCGCCGGGCACCGCGGGCGGGGAGGGAGGGAGGGGAGAGAAAACGGTTTCACGAGGTGGAAAGCAGCTCTCCCTGGAGTCCCACAGGACGGCAGCTACAAGTGTCACACATAAACAGGCTTTTCGGGGGAGCTAAGCCGACTCCTTCAACCCAGAGGTGCGGGGCAGAGGCGAAGCGGGCCATGATGTGACCCCGGGACAGAGCATCCCTTTTCGAAGCCTTTTGTTTCCCTCCGAGGTCAGTTCAAAATCCTCAACTAAATCGCCTTCCTGCAACCTCAGCGCTTGATACGAGAGGCGTGTGGTAAAATCCTAGAGGGGATTTCCGAATAAAGCTAGTCATTCTCGGCTGTTCAGTAGACTGGAATTGCTAAAGATAAAAGGGGAGAGAAGAGAAGAGAAGAGAAGAGAAGAGAAGAGAAGAGAAGAGAAGAGAAGAGAAGAGAAGAGGAAAAGAAAAGAAAAGAAAAGAAAAGAAAAGAAAAGAAAAGAGAAAGGAAAAGAAAAGAAAGGAAAAGAAAAGAAAAGAAAAGAAAAGAAAAGAAAAGAAAAGAAAAGAAAAGAAAAGAAAAGAAAAGGAAAAAAGAAAAGAAAAGAAAAGAAAAGAAAAGAAAAGAAAAGAAAAGAAAAGAAAAGAAAAGAAAAGAAAAGAAAAGAAAAGAAAAGAAAAGAAAGTTTTAAATTTTAGGTGCACTTCTAGATTTTCATGAATATCTTTTTTAATAGACATTCATGTATCTCACTACTTAGAAAATAAAACGCATGATCCATAAGAAGAGTTGAGAAACTCAAGATAGTTAAATGAAGCATTAAGAAATCCACCATAAACTTAGATTCATCGGGAATGGGAAAGGGAAACGTAAGAAAATTTCCTGGACCTAATTTGAGGCTGAGAGCACTAAATACTGCGAGTCCGCCCAAGTCTGGAGCGAGTCTCCTTCGGATCGATGGTGGGAGCGGGGCGCGCACCCCGCCCGCCTCACGCGTTGGCAGGGGCAGAGACAGGCTAGTCCAAGATAATGCAGTATAAAAGAAAAAAAAAAATCGATCCAAATATATTGTTCGCCAGTGGAGCCAGCGCGCACCTATGAGATTTATCAAGTATTGATTTGCATGAATATTTTAGACCCATGCCTACGAGAAAAGTTATAGGCCATCTGAAGCCGGTGAGCAATGTACCATTTGCAAAGTAGCCATTTAACAAGGTGCTCCTCAGCATATCGATCATTTTCATTTAAAGTGTGATTAATAATAACATCCTACGGCAGCTACACCAGGAATATATTTCAGAAGGTCAGTTCAGAGCCTATTTTGATTTTCCTTTGCTTTGCTTAAAATAAAAAATAAATCTTTTCACTAATTATTTTTATTAGCGTCCAATAAACACAAGTTATCTTTGTGAGTAGTCTGGCACGGTTTTCCTTTGCCTCGCCTCTGGAGTGCCATCTAGCTAAGCTGTTGTAGCAACATTCATTAAATAAATGTCAACAGACAAGGATTTATGCTGCATAATAATATTACAGCTGTAGTATAACTGGATTTATTTTAAAGCTATTCTGAGGTTGCTTTGATCTATAAAGCAGCAACGTATGTCTCTATATGTCGCCAACAGCCTTTGCGAAACTACTTTGAGCTTTACAGTCCGCCAACAGTTTTCTTACAGCAGAAGCAGCACAAAGCGTGACTCTTACCTCTCTGATTTGTTTAATAAAAAATATACATAGGGAAGAAAACTGCGAGGAATCTGCTGTCCTGATTTGAGGGGTGGGCTTCGGTCTTTTGTTTGGTTGGTTGGGTTTGGGGTTTTTTTTTCCTGATTCCAAATTGTCAGTGCACATACATCAGGGACTACGTCTTCTGCTAGCTCTTTCTTTGCAACCTGCAGAAATTTCTTGCCATCAGGTACAATGAAAAACGTCATTTAAAAAGCTAGGAGGTAAAGAAACCTGAGGTGTATATGTTCCTACTTTCAGCACATACTTTTAATAAGCCACTATAAAGCAGTTCCTGCATGTACAGAACAAGGCATAAGTAAGCACTTTTTCTTGATGAATTCACGTCTTGCACCTTTTAATATTTTACTATGATCATAATTTACAAATACAGTGTATGAAAAAAAATCTGTTTATTGATATAATCAGCACGTCTTTAAAAAACAAACAAACTAATGTCAAAACACATTTTAAAAATCCGATTGATCATTTAGCCCTGCCAGTTCCTTAACTTCAAGAAAAGAATATTTAGTAGAATCAGAAGTATAATAATCTCATGTTACTCCAAAGAAAAGGCATGTGGAGAGTGGCAGGCGTGTTAAGTTTCGCGTTGGATTACAATCTACTCTGATATGACTGTAGTGAGTCAGGATTTTGCTCCAGTGGGTAGCACTGGGAGAGCTGGGGAGCTGGGTATGACGGGGGAAACGGTCTGGCCGCTTTCTTCCAGGGCTAGCCAGGCTCCGAACGGCATCAAATCAAGTGGTTGCGCCCCGAGGAAGAAACATCGCCCCGAGTCACCTCCTCTGCGCAGGAAAAGGCTGAAGTCCGCCCCAGCCGCCCCCCCCGCGGCCGGCGGGTCCCGTCCGGGGCACCGGCCCCCCCAAGCCCGCCGCCTCCCCGTCCTTCTTCCACTGCTCGGGGACCAGGCTTTAGAAGTTTTCGCCACAAATTCGGGGGTTTGACAGATATGCAAAGAAAACAGCTGGCGAAGATCTCCCGGAGCGAGACGAGGGATTTCAGAGCAGTTAGGGGGAAAAAAAAAAAAACTAAAAAACCCCCAACAGCTTCCAGAAACGGGGCTCAAATCGAAACGAGCACCCCGGCAAGTTAGCACTTTTCTCAGGAACCCGGATTACATATATTTATTTCATTCTCGAGTGGGTTTGAGACTTTCAGCGTCCTGACTTCAACTGTGCAGGCTGATGCCCAGAGCCGTGTTTCAGGCCAAAGCGGAAAAAGAAAAAGAAAAAAAAAAAAGAAAGAAAGAAAAAAAAAACGGTGGAGAGGTTATAATCCGCCCCTGACCCTTCTTCTCAGGTTTCGCATCAAAGCTGAAGCTCCGCCGCATCTCGCCGATCGATTCATAACAAGAAACCGTGAGATTGCTCCAAATATAATATAAAACGTAGGAAATAGTAAGAATTAGATCGCTCTTCCTTCACTGGAGACAGGTCCGCATGCACATACGCCAATAGATCCAGGACCCGGCTTTCCCTGCGGGGACACCGAGTGCTCCGAGCTGGTCTGTTCAATTACGTCTGATTATGCCCTAAAATGTACGATCAAAGCTTGACCTTCCACCAAGGCTGAGTTTTATAAGGTCATTTCCCCCTTAATATTCGGAAAAAGCAATTCAAACCTTTAGAAACAATGATGGACCCGATATTCATTTTAGCAGCGGGTAGAGAGGGGGAAAGAAAACAGTTATTAAAGGAAAAAAAAAATAGCTTGGCATGCATAATACTTCATATAATATCACATTACAGGTTAGCTTGCATAACTAGCCATACAGCTCCCCAGTCTGTCCCCATCTGATTATTTTTCTTTCCTTCCTTTTTAATTGCCAGTGCAAACTCCTAATCGATTACACAAACCGATCCCGTAAGAGACAGACAAGCCGAGGTGCGTTTTCCTCAGCCTCCTCAGGAGACTGAAATAAGTGGCAAACCCACTGGTAACATACAGTATGTTGAATTATATATATATATATATGTATGTATTTAACCGCGTATTTTAGCCGATAGTTTGTCAGGGAAATAAAACGCAAACCAAGAAACCGAATCCTCACAGCTCGGACTTCAGCGGGGCGAATTCATTCCAACGATTTGCCTTCTTCGAGTTGTTTCAAATCAAAAAGCCTGCATCGAGAAGGACCAGGGGGCATCAGCACATGCTTGGGGATCGATCCTATGAAAACGAGAGTAATCACGGAGTGTGGGGGGGGCGGAAATCTGTACGAATTAAGTGGCTAAAACAAAGGGCCCTGGAGAAGCTGCTGGAGGCGAGGATCCGCAGGCTCCCCCGGCTCTGCACGGAAAGCAGCCGGGGCAGCGGGGAAAATGAACGGTTTCCCCGGCAGGAGCGCTGGCCTGGGGCAGCGGAGAAACACGGGGAAGGGCCCCCCTGGCCGCGGCGGGGG
>NW_010973342.1:3537771-3538604 GCF_000737465.1 Haliaeetus leucocephalus
GGGGGGCTGCTGCCGCCCCCCCGGCAAACGCCGGTCTGCGTCACGCCGGGGCCGAGGCGGCGGCCAGGGCTTTGCCGCTGCCACGGGGCTGCGTTTTCTTTGGCTGCGCGGCGGGGGGAGCCCCGCCGACCCGCTCCTGGCTCATGGCTGGGGGTCCTCGTAGTCCTTTCGGTTCCCTCCGGCTGCTGCGCGTCGCTCCGAGTTTACCCCAAAAGCAAGTTTATTGCACGTTTTAAAAAAAAAAAAAAAAAAAAGTCACAAAGCGGAAAATCGAGAAACGTGTAAGTTGGCAATAAAAAGTCCGGGGAGGAAGGGGGGTGGAGCTGGAAGCCGGGGGAGGGGGCGAGGGGGCCGCGGTCCCGGCGCAGGTGGGCGCTCAGACGAGTCCTGTCATCTGCGACCGTAGGAAAGGGAGGGAGGCGGCGGGGAAGGTGCCCAGGGGGTAGCTGACGCCGCCGGAGAAGCCCACCAAGGGGGGCGACATGTGGGGCAGGCTGAAGCCCAAGGCGCTCGCCGGCGAGTTCTCGTGGTACAAAATGGGGACCCGCACTATCCTTTGGGCGGCGTGGGAGAGGTTGGCCGCCTCCAGGTCGGCGGCCAGCTGCCGCTTCCACTTGTTGCGGCGGTTCTGGAACCAGATCTTCACCTGCGTCTCGGTGAGGTGCAGCGAGGCGGCCAGGCCGGCCCGCTCCGAGCTGCTCAGGTAGCGCTTCACGTCGAAGGTGGACTCCAGCTGGAAGACCTGGCTGCGGCTGAACACCGTGCGCGTCTTCTTCTTGCGGCCGGCGGCGCGTTGCTCCGGTTCTCCCGGCTCCTCGCCGCGCTCCTCCTCC
>NW_010973342.1:3538829-3540016 GCF_000737465.1 Haliaeetus leucocephalus
CCCCGCTGACCCAGCGGCAGCGCCTGCCCCTCGCCCGCCGAGGGAGGAAGGCAGGCGGCTGCGGGGAGAGCAAGGCCGGGCTGCCGAGGGGGCGAGGAGCCCGGGCGAAGGCCCCTGCCGCCGCTCCGTCTCTTGCGATAAACCCCCAAATCCTGGCGGGTACGTACACGCAGGCGCAAGCATGCTAACCCAGAAATTGTATTCCGTGTGTACGTACATATACTCGTCCGCGGACACGCTCCTCCGTGGGCGTATGTGTATGGGCGGCTGGGGGTACGCACGTACCTAAAGGCACACAGACGCCTGGGTATAACGTGCGTATACCTTTAGCTGCGTTTTGTACGCATCAATGCAAGCGTGCACGTATACGTATGCACACGCGTATATATGCACAGAAGTATGCACCCACTTCTGGTATATGTCTGCACACGTAGGAATACACGTGAACTTATTTATACACACACACACGTATGTATTTACACACGTATGTATACACAAACGTATTTACACACATATACACTTACAAATGCATATGCAAGTGTATTGCTGTGTGTAAGATAAGAGGGGTAAGAATCCTGGTGCGTGTGTATAGATAAAGGGAGGTAGGAAAGAAATATTTTCACTTCACGTTATTCTGAACTTGGTAAACCAAATGGATCGGGGCGGCTACTCCACTATCGGGACACTGTCTCCCCGCAAGTCTCCGTGGAGTCTCCGATCTTGTGGTTTCCATTTGCAGTTTTAAAGGGGAGAAAAAATACATCCTACTCTTAACAGGGGAAGAAAATAACAGGGGAAAAAAGCGAGAAAAACAAGGCAGCTGTTGTTTCTGGAGTCGTTTTCTGTTTCTAGATGTACTTTTGAGAGAAATTTAAAATACTAATAAACCTATCACTGTAAAAAGAAACTCTTTGGATTGCAAATCACGCCTCTTTTCCTTATCGAGCAACCGTGAGAACTCCACAGGCTCGTACAGGATCACAGAGATGCACCGAAGGGCAATAGTTTTTCTATCAGGGTAAAAATAACCCCAGATGGCAGCCCGTAAACTTTTTTCAGCTGTTCATTTCTGCCCCTGAACCCGGGCTTTTCCTCCGGCGCCCTTTCCAGCCGAGTCCCCGTAAGGCCAGGCCGCCGCCTGCCCCTGCCGCGCCGCGGGAGCGGCGGGGCCGGCTCCGCGGGAAGGG
>NW_010973342.1:3540047-3540459 GCF_000737465.1 Haliaeetus leucocephalus
GCTCCCCCGGCTGCCAAACTCTCCGCTGCGCTGCTGGGGACGCTGCTCCCAGCTTGCCGCCTCGCCGGGGCGTCAAAAAAAGCCAGGCCTTCCTCTTAAAAAAAAAAAAAAAAAGAGAGAGAAGGAAGAAAAAGGGGGAGGGGCAGAAAAAGG
Source organism: Haliaeetus leucocephalus (assembly GCF_000737465.1). NCBI lineage: Eukaryota > Metazoa > Chordata > Aves > Accipitriformes > Accipitridae > Haliaeetus > Haliaeetus leucocephalus. The sequence goes on from NW_010973342.1 coordinate 3,540,201, forward strand.
GAAGGGAAAAAACAAAAAAAAAAATCCCCGAGCAGGCGAACAAGCCCTGTTTACATTCTGCGCGGCGGGGCGGAGGCTCCAGGTGCCTGCCACGCCGGGAGCGTTTCCAGAGATTTGCCCCGGGCGGCCGAAAACGGGGAGGCAGAGCGAGGGCTGCGGGGACGCTCCGCGCATCCCCCTCCGCTCCTGCCCCCGGGGGCCACGGCGGGACCCGGGGCGGGGGAAGACCAGAGACACCCCCCTCCCCACCGCCTCCCCC
>NW_010973342.1:3541857-3558421 GCF_000737465.1 Haliaeetus leucocephalus
GGGGTTGCCCCGCCGATGGAGGAGAGGGTGACCGGCACGGGAGGGCGGGGGACCCTCGTCTATAGGGTCTCTCGAGGCCCGGGGTGATGACATTTAACCTTTTCCTTTACATATATATATGCATATACATATAGGTGCATGTTTACATATATATACCTATTCTGTCTAGTTTATTTAGCCAGCCAGCCGGCCCCCGCTCGTGGAAGACGGGGCCGTCCACGACAGCCCGGGCGGGGAGGCGGCGGCGATGCGCTGCCCGTTCCAGCGCCCAGCCTGTGGCTCCTGGCGTTCCCCCTCCGCAGCCCGACTTTTTTCTTATTATTCCTATTGTCAGTCCACTTCATGGAAGGAAAGCCGTAAAGCCACCCTCCGCCTGCCCCCTTTTCCCGAGGCTCCTGGATCCGCCCGCCTCGGGACGGGGACCCCCGGCAAGCCCACAAATCTCCCCCTCGCTGCGGGGTGCCGGGGCAGGAGAGTTAAATCCTCTGCCTGTATCCTCGGGAGCAGGCGGGCCAGGTTTGGAGAGGGACGAGTCGATCCGGAGCGCACGTCGGAGACCCGTGGAGGTTTGGGTGAGTACACGGATGCCCGGGCGATGTTCACCTGCGGGTCAGCTCTCTGCTCCTGCTCTGCCTCCTCTGCCGGGACAGCCCGACTTGTTCCCCTTTACGGTATTCCAGGACAAGAACCCCTTTCCCAAGCCCCGCCTCCCCCTCCCGCTTCGGAACGGGGACACCGGTTGCTGCCCGGCGGGAGTGTCCGGCGGGGCCGGGGCGCAGGCGGGTGCGGAGCCGGCGTCACCGGCACGGAACGGTCCCGCTCCTTTTCCCGGAGTGGCCGTGGGGACCTTTAAGGTCAGGCCCTATTTAGGAAAGAAAGAAAAAAGAAGAAGAAGAAAAAAAAGAATAATTCCACTTCCAAGGTTTCCAGAAACAAATGCAAACAGCCAGAGCTCTGAAATGGACTCTGGAAAAGGAGGAATATACGGGGGCACGTTCGGCTTTCGGTCCCACCTGTGCAGAGACCGAGGAGCAATCCGGTGAACTGTAAACCGGACGAAAGTGCATTCGGCACTTGTTGCACAGGAGTGATGTTCACGAACGTTGCTTTTACGCTCTGCGCATCTCGGTGCGTGTTGCTGGATAGGAAATGTGAGTTTGGCTGATACGTCTTAAGCATCCGTAAACCGTCTGCTCTGTTTGACTGGCAGACTCAGAAAATACATGAGTACTTTCCCGAATAAAGAGAAAAATGTGCACCCTGGTTACTTCTGTGCATTTTATATACAGTGTGGAAACGATATGCGTGTCTCCCGTACCCTTATTTTATAAAGTGTTCCTACAGTGTGGTCATGCAACTTATGTAATATTATTTGCTTTCCACTTAGAAATAGTATAATAAAATCAATAAGAGTAAACTTGCTCTTGCTTTTCTTTCCTCTGTATTTCTTTAGCATAACGTATAACTGTTTGGTGTGCCAATAATGCTGAACTGTGTTTGTGCAAAGTCATGTACACTCAGACATATTCCTGAGACACAAAATCAGGATGAATGTAATTCTCCACCTGCAAATACAACACTTGCACATACATGTCCGTGTGTAAGGGGTATTTTTTTTTAAGCTTGTAGTTACGTTTACGTACCTTTTACATTGCTATAGTGGCAGTTTGTCCTTAATACTCTTTGCGCTTATTATGATGAGGAGGAGAAAAAGGGGCGTGTGTTTACTAGATGTCTCCCTGCAGCCACCCAGCAGGGCTCCGTGTAGGGAGCAGAAAAAGCAACCAGTGAGGGTATTTTCGTAATTTAATGTCAGAATGACATCCTGGGCCCCTGCCCTAACTCCTTTCGGTGACACTTGCCCAGGTGTAACGGGGGGGGGGGGGTGTCCCCTCATTGCCATCACCCCGGGCTAACCCCTCCGTCGGGCAAGGGCCCCGCCGGCGCGGCTCCCGGGCCACCTCAGCGGGGCTCGGGGTGGCCGTGGCGAGGCAGGACAATTCCAAACCACCTCCTCTGCCACAGCCGTCTCCTTGCAGCATGGTAAACCTTCATTTTTCCGCAGGCTGCTGCGTACAGAGACTTTCCCCGGGCAGCAAGCCTGCCCGCCCTCGGCGGGTCAGGAGGGATTTCCCCGCGTTTTCGGCAGAAGTGGCTTTGAGACCAGATTTAGACTATAGGTGACGGGCCCCTTATTTTTTCCGTCTCTGGCTCTGTTTCTCTCCCAGGTCCATCTTTTTCCCCGAGGCTTTGGAGACCTCCAGATGCGGGCCAGCTCCGGCCTGCGGCCCCGGCGGGTTCTCTCCTGCTGAGCAGCCCTGGCTCCCAGTCCGTGCCCATCACTGGCGTGGGACACCCGTGGGGTATTCTCCCCCCCCCCGTAATCATCTCCGACGGCTCCTGAGCCTTTGGCAGTGTTTGCTCGACGTGGGTACAAAGCATGGGGCGGGTAGGGAGAAGTGGGGATTTGGGGCCGGGCTCCGGAGGGAATCGGCAGACGGAAGGTTCCAATTTGGGGCCGAAAACGTGGGTGTGAGTGTGACAAGTGCCTCCAGCGGGATGCGGGGATGCCCTGACGCCTCCCGCAGTGCCTGGAGCGGGCCTGCCTGCAATGTGAATGCAATTACCCGGCCGGTGTTTGATGTCTCCCCTTGCTCTCCCCCCCCCCAGCACTGCCTCGATGTGTCGTAAAATAGAAATGAAATGAAAGACAGGCTTTAGCGCTCGCTACCTAACCTCTGCTCCTCTCTGCTTTTAAGGGCCCGCGGTCCGTTTGGAGCCCGGAGCTTTGCAGGAGGCGTTTAAGCCCCAGCGCTGCGGGCAGAGATGGTTTTCTGGGAAGGGGAATCATCTCTCCCTTCTCCATGCCAAAAAAGCGGCGCTGAAGAGATCGCTCCCTTCCCAGCACCCTCCTAACAGCCCAGACGGCAGCGCTGCGGGTAAGGAGATTCTTGGCCAACATCTGCCTCTGGGTGATATATTGAGATACATATATGTGTGTACTTATGTATATACTTACAAATAAAAAGAGGTTTTTCAGCCAGGTTCGGTTTAGCTACGAAAAATAAACCAAATAAAGACCGTATTGCCATCTTCAGTAAACCACCAAAACGCAAAAGCAGACACAGTGATGCAAAAGCAGCGTTTTTCGGGTCTGGCGTTCCTCTAGAGGAGCAGAGGTGGTGGTGGGATGGTTTGGATACCTGCTCTAAAAAGACAGAAACTAAAAGATCAACCAGAAGATGGTTGCACCGCCTCTAAACCTCTGTGTAACATCTTCTTCCTCCTCCCGGGGAGTGCTGGGGGCCTCCCAAACCTCCCCCCCCGGGGCATCTCCCATCCCTGCATGGAGTTCGCCAGGTCTCTGCTCCGGCTCCGCCGCCCTCCAAAAGCCGCGGACCCGGGGGAGGTGGTGGGAGTCGGGGGGGGGATCCCGTCCCGCTGGGCCCTGCTGGGCCAAGCCGAGGGGCCGTTTCAGAGGGGTGTCCCAGCCAGTGTCCCCTCCGCCGTCCCCCGTGTCCCCCCCGGGGTGAGGGACCTGTGCCCATCCCACGGGGATACCCCGTTTCGGGTGACCTTTCCGGCAGGGAACCCGCCAGGGACAAGGACACCAGGGCAGTGAGAGCCCCTTTTTTTTCCTGTAGGTGGAAACCCCTAAACCCCTTCGAATGTGGGTTAAATAGCATTTAAGTGCAGCGACACTTCGCGGAATTGCTTTCTGAATTTGCAGTAAATTTTAAGCGGTCCCACAAGGTGGGGAAACGGAGAAACTGATAATTACGGGTTGGATTTTTTTTCAGTAAATTATCTCTATAAACCCAACCCTACTGAATTCTTCACCATCAGTGATATTGGCAGAGAACTTTTCCCCTTTCAAGGACGCTGCACGACCCGTGCTGATTCCCATGAATGTATTCATTATTTACAGACAGTCACTAAGTGCTTTGGAAGGAAACTTCCAGCCCGTAGCATGTCCTGGCTGTCCGTGATGCCTATTTATTGCTCGTTATAGATGTCATACAATTGGGAGCATGAATTGCATCACTTAAGTGCTGTTTCCTTGCTAGGCGAGGGGTATTTTAACCCATGATAAATTACCAGGCTGGGCAATATCCTTGGGTACGCAGATACATTAATGAAGAAAACACTTCGAGAATGATTTTGGGGAATATCTATTCCCATGTGTTAAAATTCCAGAGCCCTTTCAGAAATATTAATTGTCTGACTGGAAATGGGGAGACAGGGAGAAAATAGATCATCAGCAAATTATATGATATCTTTAAAAAAAGGTAGTCCCCACTGAAATGAGCTAACAATTAGAATACAGCCCTGTTTTGAAGTGACTTTTCCAGAAAGGTCTTTGGCATTGGTTTCCTCGTACAATTTTAACATGACTTTTTTTTTTTTTTTTTTTTTTTTTTTTTTTTTTTTTTTGTATGTACAGTGAGAGAATGCATGGTTTTATTGGTACTGGTTAGGGTCAGCCACAGGAGAATTATGGAGGTCATGTGAAATAGGTGCCAATAAAGCTTTTATTATTGTTATACAGACAAAAGAGCATTATGGAAAGAGATCCTTACCAGACCTAACCATGGATATTTTGTTCTGTTAACAATCAAGTTGGAAAATACAGAGACACAGTAAAAAAAAGTGACTTTTCAGAGCTATTGAACATTAACCTATTATCCGTAAGACTTTTGGAATTATTTTCCCTCAGAAAATGAAGGTCTCTTGAAATGAAACACTGCACACAACTCTTGATTTTGCCTAAAACAAAAGATCTGGGGGGGGGGGGAAATTGCATTGTCACAACAGAATATAACTGTTTAAATTTTGAAATAACATTTAACATTTGATTTTTGTGTTTTGTAAAATAAGAAAGTCAAACTATTGTTTAATTAACAAGGTAGACTTTATCTCTAGTTGGTATGTACCTACAGTTTGAATCTGAAGATTTTCTGCCAGAACTTGAAGTTGAAGATTCTGAAGTAAAAATTCATTAAAATGCTCTTCTCCTTCCCTCATCCAATCTTGAATGATTTTAGTGGAGAATTAAACCATTGTCAAGGACTGTAATGAATTTCCCCAAGTGTTGATATATCAGATTCTTAGACCAAACTTCAAAAACAGTTAGAGCTTAGTGAATTTAGTAAAACCTCATACCTTCTTAAATCTGATTGACTCAGGAGTTTTAGATTAATTCCAGGATAGAGCCAAATTCAATCAAAGAAAGTATTAAGAACTTACAGTACAAAACATCCTTTGTATTTTTACAGTTGTGTAAAAGGAAAATTGATGTGTGGATCAAAGTTAGCCCCCAAATAACATTAACATTGGAGTAAAAATTATACTAGCTTTTGCACTTTGATAGTAAAATGATTCAAACTGTGTGTATTCTAAGGGAAAGGTTTAAGAAACTTGTGAAAATTACATGGAGCTTTATTATATTAAAAAATCACCTATATTTGTGAGCTTCATTAATAAGAAGCAAGTGAGCTCTGCATAGCTAGAAAACAGAGAGCATCTCCTTTCCACTGTCCAAAAGAGGACAACATATCAAGCTTTAAAACTGCCATTAGATCAAGGAAAGTATTTTTCATTGTCATGTGAAAATTATAATTTTGCAAATCATATTTGAGTGAGGCATATAGATTTCTCCCAAAAAACCCTCTGTCACCCATGATATATATACAAATGCAAAACCATGAATTTTTGAGTCAGTTCAGAAGTAATCTTTATAGAAACCAATGAGTAGTTAGAGTTTATGTGAATCATTAAAATCTGGGGATGAATGTAGTTTTCAAATGGTTCTGTAATGTATTATAAATGGTTTTGCAATGCTCCAGCATTTGTGGAGATATGTATCTGGAGATATATACAGTTACATACATATGAATATTTTTATTATGGTATACAAAAATTACATTTTCACATAGCATGAAAGTAGTGTTGAAATGCCTTTAGAAAGGACTAGACTTAGTCAAAATTAATATTGTAATGAACTAAGATCCTAATGTAAATCCATGGAAACCCCAAATGCATTCACTTTCTTGTTCTGAATTATTTTGTTATCAAGTCTGATTAGTCCTAGAAAACCCTGAAGCAGTAGGAAGGCTGGGTCAAACACTGAGTGAACTCGGTGGTAAAGCTCTTTGCTTTCTCTCGGCAAGCAGCACTGAGATGTGCTATCTTCCCCAGGATCTCACTGGGGCTCAGCAGGAAACCCAACCGTATCGGCTCCTTCTCATAAGATTCCCCTTTGACTTAACAAACTCCTCGAGTTGTGTTAGGACAGTGTAAGCCAGTTCCCACAGTAATTCCTCATGAAACCTGAACACCACGGCCCACATTCTGCCCTTGCGAGGACATGAGAAGTCAACCCAGAAATTTACACAGGCCTCTGGCTATGAATAATAAAATCTACATTGCAGTTATCTGAAACTGGAGCGATAAGTGGACTTGCTGCAGGAAAATTTCCATATCACACTTTGTAAATCCATGTCTTACCCAGAGGAAGCTAAAGTCTTGCTTTAAACGGAGGCAGTACTAGAGAGCTGGGTGAGAAGAGCTGAAGGTGCACCTCCACTGTACGTCCTACCAACTAATTAGGAAAAGGTACCCATGTCCCTTTTATCTCCTTCTCTCATGCAAAGCTCTCCTCCCACGTCTACTTGGGAGGATTAATCAAACCAGGTGGAGATACCTACATCTAACCTTTTCACCCTATGCTCCTCTTAAAGACAAAGCATATCTAGCCAATACTTTCCAAGCATTCAGGGGGTACTGTCATATAAGAAAAGTCAGATGAATCACTTTTCACATCTTCTTCTAACTGTCTGGACCCGGGGAGGCTTTCTTGCCATTTCATGACAATACGTACCGTGGTGCAGATGGGTGAAGGGCAGCCCTGCAGAGAAGATGAGATTAACTGCATTTTATAAGGAGAAGGCACTCAGTGGGAGATGGGACTGCTCTCTTTAGCGAGCACACTGTAACGGTGTAGCCTTTCCGCTCCGAGTCACAGATGACTTGGGCTTCCCTTGTCCTGCTCAAACACTTCATGTGACTTGGCCTTCTTGGCTGAGTGTGTATGGGCAAGCTAAAAAGGATCATGGAACAGGCTTAGGCAAATGCCTGTCCATAGCCTTCACTGTAATCTTACTCCCTGGTAGATTCTGGCTTATGAGTCCTCTACCAGACCATGTCAGGGCATTTATAGGATAATAAAGTCCATGAACTGCTCCTGGCAGGTATCAGACCACGCTGTTTTGGAGTGGGAGAGCATGTTGTCTGTGGACTCAAGCCATGTCATGCCACTTGCTCTTAGGACTAGAGGATGGGGCCAGCTTCAGGCCAACCTGAAGCATCTAAAATGCTGTCATTCATCTGGCAAGCAACATTGATTTCCTCAGATGATAGGAAGAAAATGTGCCTTGTCATCATGGTGTGCAGTTAATGGTAGTTTGGGCAGGCGATGTGTGTTTTGCAAAGCAGAGTACCTCTTGCCTACATGTCCTCCTCTCCCCAGCCAGCATCCTTGCAAAAGCCTGGCAAACACCAGCCCTTTAGCAGTATTTATAGCTATATCTCTATCTGATGAGCCACTCTCTAAAAGTAGGCTAACTCAAAACATACCACACTGCTGCTTGGAAATGCAGATGTGAAGGGATATCTGGTTCTAATATACAGATCACCTTATGGCGTGGCAGGTTTCGGTTTCCACAATAGAGAGTGCATTTGCGCTAGGAGTGATTTAAGCCATTTGGGACCTTCAAAAGCAGAAACCCTTCATGAACCTTATTGGAAATGACTACACTTGGTGAAAAAAAAAAGGAAGAGAAACTAGAGGGGTGATCCAAGATCACACACATCTAAAGAGTGGGAAGGAAGCCTTTTCCAAAATGTTGCTCTTTCTCACAGAAAATGCCTAAGCTGAGTGTGAGAGAAGTATCTCCATTCCTTTGTTGACCTATGAAGTCCTGCTAATGCTGATGGAACTGACATTTTATTGCAAAATGCCACCAGTTTAATGAACAGTCAGTTTATTAAATACTAGCGATATCACCCATCATCTTTTCTACTGCATTTTCCTTTTTGCATTTCTCCTTTTGCTGAGGGAGGCAATGAGGAGGACAACAAAGCAGGTTTTTCCTTTCAGATACACCTGGTGGATTTGAGCTCTGATATTTCTTTTCCCCCCACTGCACGGAAATCCCTTAGGAAGAGCAAAATATCAGCATGAAGATTGGCTGTACAGATTGGAAAGAAGGATTTTGCCCTTGGGTCCAAAAGCTGGAATGTTTTCTGCAGATCATAGACTCCATAAAACATATGTACTTAATAAATAAGCAAACAAGGCTTGTGCTTGAATGGGGCTTCCGTGCAGTAAAGGAGAACAACATTTGGCAAGTTGGGGTCAGGGGGTTGACACTTAAGTCCCTTGTATCCCAAAGCCACTTTTTTGCAAATACCTACTTTTCTTCTCCACACCAACTGTGCTGTTGAGGTGTACGAGAGGAACCTTTTGGAAGCTCCTTCCAGGTGATCTGAAGTGGTGCTTCCTCACAGAGCTGACTGTCCCCATGCAGAAAATGGAGGGAATATATATCTGTCTTGTCAAAGAAGTAAACCAGATGAGCTAAGAAGCCTTTCCCTCGTTCGCGTCTACTGTCTCACTGCCTGCACAGGTCAGCAGGGAAAACAACGGAGGAGAAGCAGCTGGAATGATGCCAGCACTCTGGGCTTTTGGCACCCCTCTGCAGCGGGAGCTCGGGGTCTTTTTGCACGCCTCCACTCCGGAGCTGTCAGCAGGTAACACGCTCTGTCGTATATCTCAGAGCTGCTGAAACATTACGTGCTCTGTCTCCACCTTTTGCAGAGCTCGCCTGACCCTGCCTTGCTCCTTGCTTAGGGTGAGGCGGTTTCAATCCCCTCAGCAGCCCCGACGGGTCATCCAGGCTTGCTCAGGCCTAAGAAGCTGTCCTCTTATATTTAGCAAGAGAGAAACATGTCCACCATCTGCTTGCAATTGCTCTCTAAGATGCCAAGCAGAGCCTTTGCTTTCACATGTCTCCCGAACGTTTGACAATCGGGATATTCAGACTGAGCGAGACCTTATCGGTCCTTTTGGGTTGTCAGACCAAAGGCCCGAACACCGCCAGGTCTCCGCGGGATTCATCGGGATGGAGGACGCGTGCGTTAAACAAGGTGGCTATCCACACCAGCAAGCACGTTTCCAGCGCGCTGTGATGCCCACTTGGGGCAGGAGCCAGCCAAAAGTCAGATGTCAAGTCTGATGAATTTCTCTCGACTTTTTCTGTGCAGAGGGGCAAGAGGGGCACCTGCAGAAGGTGACCCATCTGCCTTCCCCGTGCACCCCTACTTGGCAGGGATGAACGCTACTGCAAGTGCTGCCAAAGGCCACTGCGGAGGACAATGACATTAAACACCTAACTCCTAGCTGGTTGACACTGGTTGAAATGAAGCCTACCTTTATTTCGTCGTTTTCTGGCTGCTTCTAGCTTGTCTAGCTGGAATAATCCTTTCCTCTTCCTTCTTTTAGCCTTTTAGTGCAAAGAACAGCAGAAGCGGACTAAGGACCTGACTCATCACTCCATCTTCTGCTTATCCTTAAAAATGTATGCATATAACCTGAAAACTATGCCACACAAAGGTCCATGGCAGCCATTTCCTTACATAAAATGGCAAGTTTTGTGTGTTTGTGACCAAATTATTATACGGTACAGTGAAGTCAAAGTCAAGTTCAGTTGAGGATAAAACCCACAGTGTTTGCTTAGATTTGTTGTTATTTTAGTCCACAGGGATAAAAAACAATTGATTCATCTGGAACTCTTCATTTCTAGCATAATTTTAATTGTTTTATTAAGCACAACAACTATATTATTCTGAATTAACTATGTTTGGTTATGTCTATCTTAACCTCGCATTCGATTCAGAAAAAAAATAAAATGAAGTGACAATGAAATATTTCCTTGGACTTTGTGATGGTCAGTGAAGTCTTGTGGGCACCTCTGGGATCAAGAGTGGATTAAAAAGAGACTTTGATTCTGAGTCAGAGACAGCAAGCATGTTTTTGGCTGATCTTGGGTCGTTGCTTTCTGTCCTGTGGTGATATTCCAGGTGTTCCCACATACAGGTTTTCCATTTTAATATATCTACTAAGGTCAGTTTAAAAAAATATGAAGTCCACTAAGATTTGGCTCAAAAAAAAGCTACCTTAGCCTTACAAGGTACAAATTTTAGTGTGGATTATCCTTGAGAAACTTGAGTCGGGAGAATCTGAACTTCTTTCTGTAAGGTCCAAATCTACAGTTTGCAGAAGGCATGGGAAGGATTAATCAGGATTTAAGCAGTACTTGCATCTTGCTGATCTTTAGTAACCCTCAGTGTTATTTAGAGAGCTTTGGGAGCCTTGTTGACAAGGAGGACCTTTAGATTCTTTAGATTCAATTTAAAGTCAGATTAATATTCTAGATTAGATCACCACCACCAGTTTTGCAAACACTAATAAATCCTAAAGAAGTTATCTGTACATAATCAGAAATTAAGCAGGGTATGTAGACACAGACTATTCCAAATTTTACTATAATCAGCATGTTTAAGAAAAGAAGTATAAAAATCCTAAGGTTGTCTTTCACAGAGTCAGAATCTGGGGAAATTATTAGCTGGTATGTGAGTTTATATGGCTTTCATTAGCAAGAGTAGTTTGGATCTGGATGAGCTCTGAGGAAAGTAATCCAAAATCTGCGTCTTTCCCTGAATTGGGAATGTTCTGAGTAAGTGTCTGGATCTGACCTATTTCAAGACAGCGATCTCTGACCACAGGCCCCACGGTCTTTGTTCTGGACTTAACTTACTTGTATTCTGCAGTCTTATCTGATGTTTCTCTCCAGTGCACATTTAGCCAGACTTCCTTGGTATGAAACAGTACACCTGTGAAGCAATCACAGGAAAATATTTTTGCTAGCAAGAATCAGCATTTTGCATCTTTTCCTTGTGTAAACCAAGTCAACAAAAAAAAGTGTCTGATGACTCTGCACTTATTTTAAAAGACATTAAAATCTCCACCTACCCCATCCCCCTTTAGTTCCCTCTTCTTGTACTGGATTCCTCTATCAGGGTGTTTTAATCTGCTTTCAAAATGTGTGCCTGTATTTACTTGCATAGAAGAAAATGCAAATACGAATGTAAGCGAAACATAAGTGAAAATAAGACGATATAGAAGAACACCTTTGTGAACCCTCGCCCACAGATATGACGTGTAGACGTGTTTTAGTTGCTTAAATACCAGGGCAGAGAGCTACCTGGCTGAGTTAGTGTAACTGAAGCGCAGATGGGGTTTATCGCAGTGCCACCTCGAGGCTGCATCCCTCCCCCGAGCAAGCACAGACCTCTGCAAAGGGCTTTCAACCCTCACCAAAGCTTGCATTTCTCTCATTTCTCTCACTAAAAGTTTAGTCGAGGTGAAACACAGGTGAGGTCCGTGGTGTTAAACGGCTCCAAAACGGTCCTGCTACTTCAGAACCCAGCGGGATGTTCACAGATGTTGCGAGAGCGTAGTGCATGTAACCGATCTCAAACAAAAATGATTGCTGTGGTCTAGATGGATTAAGATTTTTCCTAGCAGTTCTGCATTGCACAATCCAAATGCATAATAAACTTAGATCTGTACTTTTGCCAAGTTGCAATTTATAAATAAAAGGCTTCAGAACAAGCCAATTTTCCTATTTAGTTTTAATAGTTAATACCCTGAAAACTTCAAGGCTAATTAAACATTGTCCTGCTGCATTTAATTATTCAGATATTGATCTAACATCTTAACACACAAGACAAAACAGTGACATATTTTATATTTGGAAATGGAAAAAATAGGAAGCAGACCTGGTTTAAAAAGGATTTAGCAGTTAATAACTGAACTCAAAAGAGCAGTGTTTCCAAGTGTTGATTTTTTTCATGAGCCACACAGTCTTTCTGCCTATTAAAAAAAGAAAAAAAGAGAAAAAAAAAAAGAAAAAAAAGAAAAAAAAGAAAAACCCAACCCCCCAACCTACAGAATTTTCTATAAAGCCTGCCTCAAATTTCACATCTAGCTGAAAAAAATCTTACACGGTACCTTGCCAAACCCACGTGTCCCTACAAAGATGAAGACAAGTCATTTGGCTGAGAAAATCGGACCAGCACAGAGGAATCCTGTGTTCAAGTTCTGACCCTACCTGGGACAACCTCTGACCCTGGACTAATAAATATTTAGCTTGCCTTGTTCCACCACTGCCTGAAAACTGAGCCTCATATGTTTCCCTCTTGTAGTGTTGTCTTAGCTTAGGTCACCATCTTTCTGATATGGGACTTGGTCTCACTGGGTGCTTAGCCTTGAGACTAAAATAGAAACCCCACCACAACACAGAACAAGCTGCTCTATATGGACAATCCTGGTGAGGTTCTTCTTTTGAAACAATGAGTTTGTGTTCCTCCTTAGGTTTTGTTTCCCCCCCCCCCCCCATTTTAATGTCTTGGAGACATCATCACATTCTTGGGAAGCATTCTCATGACTTCTTTGGGAAAGCTATTTTTCTCCCTCCCAACCAGAATCTGTGAGGCCTTTGGAGAATGAGAAACACAGATGTTCTGGGTCCGCCAGCATCACTTCCATTTTTATTACTACATAAAGTAGAAAAACAGAACCTAGGTTATTTGGAGTGCAAATAATCTATAATTTAGCCATTTACAGCTAGCCTAAACACCCTAAACTGCACAGAAACATATGAACCTGGCACCTAGTCTGTCTCACCCACAGGACACATTTATCAGATGCACTGTGCCCTTCAAGTTCCTAATAGCCTCCACTGACTGTGAGGACAGCCCATGGTGACTGGCTGAGGTACACGTCTAGAACATTGTTAGGTTGCTTAAGTGTGGATACTTGGTGCCCCTTGATATTCCCAAAGACATCCAAGACTTCATCCAAAACATCCAGGACTTCAGGTATGACACGGGACCTCTGGGAGACTCACACGGTGCCAGAGCAGGACCTTCTAATGCTATGTGGCTCAAATGACACTAGACACATTGCTTTGGCAACTGATTCCCACCTGCAAAGACAATGAGACAAATGCCATCATTAATGTCCGTATTTTGTTCAGAGGACACACTGAAAAGCAAAGTGATTAATCAAATCATAGGCAACTATGCACTCTGGATTTGATTCTGCCTGCTGGATGTAAGCCCTGTGGTCAGAAGCTCCCTGGGGTGACGGCTCATGTTCCTGCTATGGATCAAGAAAGCAAATAACCATCATAGAGCAATTCAGTTGCATTAGCTATCTATTTACAGTCCCTCTAGTGACACTTAGAAGGCCACCTTGAACTTGTTTCTCTGGCAAAAGTAAGAAAGATAATGAAATTACTGGAAGACAAAGACTTGCGCAGGCAGGCTTCTATGCAAACTTCTCAGGTGCTCTTGACTCCTCTGAAGTGGAGACTTCGCTGCAAGACTAATGTAGACCACTGACCCAGCTCTGAGGACTTCTTCACACAGGGCAGCACAGACCAGGGACTTTGACGGGCGAGGCAAAGCCAAAGTTGTTACAGTGAGGGAGCACAGGAGATAACAACAGGCGGTAGGCAGGGTTTCCTATGTCTTAATCAGTGCCAAGGTTGCACTTCCATTCAAGACTGTGACCCTACAAGCTGCTAGGATCCTATGGCTGGTCATTTGATAGTGCTGGGATAATATTTTTCTCGGGAGGAAGTAAATTTAAAGTTCTAAAAAGCAACATGGATTTCAGTACAATGGCTCAGCAGGGGGTTGACTTAAAGTCCGCCATTTGGGAGACATCCGCTTTATGCAAAAATGCAGCGTGCTTTGCTTTGTATCAGGAGCACACATGGCTTTCTCCTTAATTGGATCTAGCACAAGTTATAGGTAGAATATATATACAGGAAAGACACAAAATAGCATCCAGCATATGGTCATTATTGCACAATTCACTGGCTGGTAACTCGGTATTCTGTGTCTCCAATTTACAGTAACTGACACCAGATAATACAGTTGGGATTGATCCAGGCCTTATGAAGTGTTCCAAAAACTCAAAGCTAATTACTACGCTTGAGATTCCCAGATTGGCATATGGTGTTAAAAAGCGTTGTGCAATTTAGGAGAGAACATAAATTCTGCAAGAACCACGTTTGGCCAGAAAGCTAGCTTTCCCCTCAGATTATTTACTGCTAATTGCAGGGAAGTGTCTTACATATGCCAGTGCATTTCTTTTTGAATCTACCAGTGCAGGTCCTGGTGCCCTTTTAAAAATTACTTTATTAAAACCATCAGAAGAAAATCTGGTTCCCAGTCTGGCCAAGAGAGTAGAATTGACTGTCATAAATATAGCAGATCACTTCGCATTCGCATTAAAATCAAGCTTAATAACATTAAAGCTTGTATGTAGTGGGAAATTCCACGTTAAATTCCTTTACCATCTGTTGAATAAAAAAAATCAGCCATGAGTATTTCCCTTCAACTTCTCTTTTCCTTAGGGCACTGCGTGCACAGATGCAAGTTTAGAAAGGCTGTGCTCTGGGTGGGGTGGCAGGGGGTGAGCAGACACTGCAGCCAGGCTGAAGTGGGAGACTGAGACCTGCTGATAGGCAGCAGGACTGAAATTTCACCTTACTAGAAATTGGTTTATCACAGTGAAATGATTCTAAAATTAAGTTGCTTGTTAAGTCTTTTCTCAATGCATCTCCACTGTTTAGATTTTTGGAATGAGAGCTGGAGCAATCTGCTGTTACACAACTCTGGGTGAGCAAATTTTTCTTCGTAATGTAGCATTTTACTGCAGCTGTCCGAGACCTTGCTTCTGCCATCTAAACAGCACCATCTTCAGGCACATTTGGAAACCTATCAATTACCTAGCTGGGACCCAGCCGTTCCTCACACTGGGAATGCTCTTTTTCTCGTCCTGAAATCGCAGTTCTTCTCCTGTTTGTTTGCCCCCCCGCCGCCAGCCCCGGGCATTGTCTTTAAGTCTTGACACTTGTTAAAATTCAGCTATTAACTTAAAATGTGACTACCAACCTCGTCCAGCTGCACCCTCTGTGTCTGTATATGATCAAATCCTTCCTCAAATGAACTCTTAATTTTTCCTTAACTGTTTCACCATCATACCTGGTTCATATTGTTTGTTTCTTTTTTTTTTTTTTCTCCAATCTCTCTGACAGAAAGACCTAGTTTATTTTCATTACTAGGTTCAACCAGTGTATTTCAAGTCTCTGTTTTTTAACCTTGAGAGGGACAAAGAGCTTTCTAGATCAATTATATTTCATGATCTACTTGACTTGAATAGATGTTTTTAACACAAGCAAAATCTAGCGAAGTCAAAAGAAATACATGAATTAGTAGGCTCTAGCAATCGTCTTTGTTTCATAGGTAAACCAGATAAAAATCTGGGCGTGGTGAGCATTAAAGTCACAAGAAGATGCAACGAGAAATACTCAGTACACTTTGTAATGTCATCGTAACCACCTACTGTCATTTCCCCTAACGAAATGTCATTTGGATCGTTTGGTTATTCCCCAAATATTTTTTTTTTTTATGGACTACAGACAAATCAAGAGCAAAGACCCGCACGCACAGCAGATCTGTGTTCAGTTATTTTGCAGTTTTCTGGAGCTATTGGGAGGTGAAGTGGAGACAGGCAGAGCCTCATCCCCTTATACCGCCCACCCATGGGCTTTGTGCAAGGTGGGTTGTAAAGCGACTTGAAGTTCTTTATGAGCATGTTTCCCCTCTAAGAAACACAATAACTCTTTCTGCCCTTAGTTTGCCAAGGTAATAAACGGCGAAAAGATGCAGTTCTTCTTTCCTGCCCTCTTGTTGCAAAGAGAAGGAAGATGTTTAACTTTAGGGAGGGTCTCCACATCCAGCGTTGCTTCCTCTACCAAGTTTCCCCCGAATCCACTGGATCTCTTCCATTCATATCCATTCATCTCTTCGTTGGGTATCTTGTAGCACCGACGGGAAAGCACACGTTCTCCTGCCTTTGCATCATTGGATAGACCAACATCGTGCTGACACTTGAGGTTTTCGTTAGTCTTTATTTGGGAAAGAAAAATTCTTTGGTACTCAAACTGCTCGATTTGCCAATTTTTAGTACAAGGAGTTTTTCAGCAAGAAGTTAATTTAATTGAAGGGTTCTCACCAAAATGATGGTTAACCTCTGCACGGCATCTGTAGGAAATATTGCAGTAGGCAGTGTGTTACAGATTGCAGCGTGCATTTTAACGCATGCTCTTGTGGTTCACAGCCCCGGAGTGAAACGGTCGCCAAATGAAAGAGAGAGAAAATGCCATGGGGGCAGGCCTGTCCTGGGGGCCCACCGTCCTGGACGGGGCCCCCGGCTCCTGTTGGGGGGCGGGGGGCGGAATCCAGACGTGTATCTGGTCAGACATTGCGTTTCTCTCAAGGAAAGGGGTTATTCCTCCCCCCTGCTTTGCCTCCTCCTGCCCCCGGAGCCGCCCCCGCGGGACGGGGCGCACGGGGTCCGGGCGGG
>NW_010973342.1:3558431-3581628 GCF_000737465.1 Haliaeetus leucocephalus
TACCTGGCGTCAAAGCCCTAGTCGTGTCCCCCCCCTAAACTTCCCTGTGCCCTACTTCTGGGGGAGATCCCCTTTGTGGGTTCATTTAAGGAGACGGAGGAGGCTGCGGTACCGGCCGGAGGGGCCGGGTTGGGGTCGGAGCGGGGGGGTCCCACGGCTGCGTCTCCGCCGTGTCCTGCCCTTCCTTCCCCCGGCCCCTAGCGGAGCTGCCGTCGGGGGGGAGCGCAGGAGAGGTTTTTGAAGCCGGCCCCGATAGTCCGGACCCATAACCGGCCCCGAAGCGCCTGCAGCTCCCCATCGCTCCTCCAGCCGCCCCGGGGACCGGGGGTGCTGCGCCCGGCGCCCGTTTCCACCCAGGGGAATAATCAGGGGAGAGGAAAGGATTGTCTTCTCTTTTCTCTTCTCTTCTCTTCTCTTCTCTTCTCTTCTCTTCTCTTCTCTTCTCTTCTCTTCTCTTCTCTTCTCTTCCCTTCCCTTCCCTTCCCTTCCCTTCCCTTCCCCTCCCCTCCTCTCCTCTATTTTTTGAGGGAAATCCATTTTTCAAGTCCATTTCTTTCTGTCAGACCCTCTCGGCCCCGGATCCCCGGGTTTCACGGCCTCTCTTAGGAAAAAGTAAGGAGGTGGTTGCACCCCTCCGGATGCCTTTGGGGTCCCCAGCGCGGAGCCGGGCGGGCAGTCCCGGTGGCAAAGCGGGACTGGCGCAGCCCGGGTCCTCCGCGGAGGGGCAGGGAGGGCTGGGAGACAGGGGAGTAAATTTCTGCCCCCCCCCCAAAAGCAGCTTCTCTGCCCAGCTGGGGGGTGAATTCGTTGAGCGCCCAGCGCCCGCCCCAGGGACACCCTTCCCGGCGGGACCCCGCGTCCCAGCCGGGGTGCGGTACCGAGCGGCGGCTTCTGGGTCAAGAGGAGACGAGTTCCCACCAGCCGGGGGTTTATTCGATCGCTTCCCCTCCTCCCCGAATAAAATAATGATAACCCCGTGAATTTGGAAGGCGAACGCAGAACAGAGCACGATGCAGGGCAAGGGGATCTGTAGGAGCTTCCCAATAATTTTACTTTAGGAATCTGCCTCTTCCCTCCTTTGGCTTTATCCCAAAGGAGGGAGATGTTTTGGTCTTTTTGTTCCCGTTTTTTTTTTAATTTATTTATTTTTTAGAGGTGTTGCTGTCTTTATTTTTTGTTTGGAAACGGAAAAAGAAAAAGAGAACACTTCCAGAGTATTTGGTATCGTTCAACTAAAGATCCTATACTATTTGTTTGGCTAGCGCTCCCTGGGACTGGACCAAAGAGGGTCTGGTCTTAACACACAAAAAATAGGTGACTGTCCAAGATGAAAGATACATACCCAGCTACACAGGTGTCATGAAGGAAGCCCCTGAGTCCTGGCTTTCCCTAATCTTTTCCAGGTTTGACTTTACGAAGGCAAAGGTCTTTTAAAATAAGTTTTGATGTTTCTCGTGTGTGTGCATCCTCAGCTCTGGAGCCTTGCTCAGATCCATCACATAGGAAACTTCTACCTTCATTTTTTTGTGACAATCAATAACAGAACAAGTATTTTTCTCTGGGAAAAATCCCACAGAGATATGTCGTGCTCCCCGTGAGCTGTGCTAACAGCGTCTGGGCATGGACACACAACTCCCCATGAAACGCCAATGACGGCTGACTTTCTGCTCACACAGTTTGTAGCAGATTTTTCTCCTCTCACTTCTGCACCCACACCTTCATCCTCTTTTCCTCACCACCGGGGCTCTGCAGAACCCTTCTCTGGCCAAACGTGTTTGTTGCTATGCCATGTTTTGTTTTTACGCTGATTTACCCGACTCTCATTGCCCTTCACAACGCTCCTCCGGATTTTTGTTTTCTTCTTACCCAGAAAATGCTGGTGGCTGTTTCTGAACTCTGTGCTGTCCCATAATATTGTCACATCAACAATATCTTTAAAAAGGCAGGTTTAAATAAAATGTATAAAGGATAACTGGAATACAACACATACCAGATCCTTCTGTTCTTGAAGGTGAGCTCTGTCTTTTGCCCTCCTCGGAGAGCCTTCTGCACTCTGTAAGATATTATTCTGAGCTGGTATTTAAGTTATCAGGGGGCTCAGAATTTGTATCAGTATGTTGCTGACAGAATTTCCCGCCCCATAAAAAACAAGGACCTAACTATAACTTCTGTAGCAACAGAGATGTTAACCTGACTCTTCTGTGCCAAACCTAGAATATCACTATTGCCAAAGATTAACACTTGTCTGTGCTTGCACAACTTTGTGAGATAGATACAAACCAAAGGTCACTTTTCAGGTAGGCTGTAACCTCTGGCTGTCTCCTGGCAATGTGGTATGTTGTTAATGGACTTTGGTATAAGGGAGATGCAAATCTGTTCATACTCTCAACAACTCCGAGGTTTTGCACTTTGGAGCTTTTCCAGTTCTGCAAGACATTTAAGCCCAATTTTATTACTCTCTGAAATCAATTTTGGTTGCTTGGGAACTCATCAATATCAGCATGAAATCTTACCTACAAAGTTCATCAGAGTGAGGAAATGCTGGAATTAACTTTGCAAATTTGCTCTTTATGATCATGGTTTTGGAAACTCAGACCTACAAGCAATTAGTGTTAAGAACACTTGAAAAAGTTAGAGAAGACTGAACTCATTGCCTAGACTTCGGTACTCCAGAACACAAACCACATGTTTTCAGGGTCTAGGTTTGAACATCAAGCTGAGTTAATTCAGATCTGATTCTCTATGTAATTATGGATAACATACAGGAACAATTCCATGCCTCACTAGTAGAACTGCATGTTTGTGGTATCTGCATCTTTTTGAAGAGGAAGAGAAAATTAAGCTTAATGCAAAAACATTTGTATCACTCATCTGGATGAAAATATCTATACAATGTGTGTGGCAACATTATTTCTGGCCAAGAAATAATTTCTCTTTCTTTTAAGAGATTTTGATATGCAGATGCTTTAAGCAGGGATGGTCACACTCTTGCTCTTGAACAGTCCAAGTGCATCTCTGCTACCTGGGCCATATCACATCAGTCTTTACTTGCCTGGGGGCTGCTGAATAATCCAAATTCCCAATATAGAAAAAACAAGGTGTCTTGAGCTGTGGTGCGATCACACTTAGTGGGTCACTCTGGGGAACAGCTGCCCCAGATTCTCAGATTTTTGTAGGAATTCCAGATTTTCCTAGGAACCACTTTTCACAGGAACCACATCCTTTTGCACTGCAACTCATTTCCAGAGCATTGGTTCCCTCCCTGCTCATCTTTCCAAGGTACGTGCCTCGCAGCTCCCAGCCTAATGGCATTTTGGCATGCTGCTTGCAGAGTTGGGAAGCTTGACTGCCCTCACACTGATCAACAGGAAAGAGTCTACAGGATAACGGAAATCTGGAAAACATGAGGGTTGAAAGATGTGGCTTTGTTGAAACTGGAAAAAAAAAGAGTAGGGGGACAACAGTTTTCTATATGTAAAATGTTGCTGGCGATCATTTGTGACCAACTGAAGAAGAAAGAGAAATCACTTAAATTTACAGCAAAGAAAACCAGGATAAATATTAGAAACACAGCCTGTCTCTTAAGGTGGTATCCAAGAAAAGGTTTTCCTAGAAATCCCAGCACTTGTGCTACAGAAATGCAGGTTAGAAGAAATATCCATAAGAGATTATCTAAAGTGATTTACTTAATTTCCACGCAGGGGGTGGGATGGTGGGAGAGTAGCCTGGATGATTTCTTGAATTCTCTTTCAGTGCTTCATTGCTGCAAAGCTATCATCCCCGCAGGCAAGGCAACTATTCAGCTGGCTGACAGCTGATGCAGGATGGAGGTTAATTTCAGCTGAAGACTGACTATGGTGGTAGAAATATGTTGTTTCCTCTGGAATTCAGGCTCTCAATTTGCACCCAAATCGCTGGCAAAGCTGCTGCTGACTTCAGTGGCTCAGCACTAGGTCCTTAGCTGGCAGTCACCACCCTGTCCGTTTTGCTATGTTTTGAAGAAGTATTGCAAGATTGGTCCCTTACCAAATCCATTCCATGTTTGTGAAATATGATGGCTGTTTCAGCGTGAGCTGTGTGACACTCAGAGATCAGAGGGGTGCAGAAGGTGGTTAGGCTATTAAGTTCACATCTATGTTACTAAATGGAAGTATCAACCTTTTCATTCTCCCCTTCATTGTTTTATTTGAATAATCTTAATCCAGATCTTGGGTACTGAAGTTATTGCCTGAGAAATGGCCTCAGTTGTGTCAAAAGGATGCAAAATTGACCTGCTTATAGGAAGAAGACCTGCATTTTTATTTCAATCATTAAGAAGATTACTTGGAGAAGAATTTAAAGTAGGAAGCACTGTATTGTCTTTCTAAATTTTAGTCATGGAGGACACTCATTGCACATACAAACAAAAATGATGTGATGGGTAACATAGGGGCAGAAGATGTTTTAGTCAAAGTTTGAATGGACTTAAGTACATTCCTCATGAACAAACCTCCTGAAGCTGTTCTCCAGTTATTAACCTGCCTGCTGATTCCTGGTGATTTTCAGAAAAGTAGGAAGATCTAGAAAAATCCTGATTCAGAGGGGAAAGAAAAGCCCCTGCTGCCTAGCAGCATGGTTAGGGGACCCTCACTGACACCCGTCGTACGCACTCATGCGCTTAAGGATCCAGCTGGAACAACTGAGGAGTGATGGTCCTTGGCTGGTCCTATTGCTGGAACTCTGTAACAGCCAGTCCCTTTCATGGCAATGGGGGGAACTCAGCTTTACTCTTTGGCTGAACTGATTTATTTTATTTTGCACTGAAGTAGATGAGGCATGCTCATACAAGCAATTACAGCATCTCTGATGGGGCATGGCAATAAAGAGGAGGGAGGTGGGAACTTTTTTTGTTTCATATTTGTCTGCAACATAAGGGGGAGAGTGTACATGCAGCAGAAGATGGTGGGATGGGTGGACAGTGAGGTGGAGAGAGGAGAAGGAATTTAGGAGGGTGGATGCAGTAAGGAGACGAAGATGAAACAGTGGCAGGTTGGAGAGCAGGAACCAAATAGGTTTGGGGTCACTGTGGAAAATCACTACCAAAGTAGCCTGTAGTGAGAATAAAGCAGCTGAAGAGAATAAGGTAAGGGATGTCAGGCTCTAAGGGAGGAAACAGGCAGAGACATGGTCCTGGCACGGCTGGAATTGGCACAGGAACACAGCAGGGTTTGCTCATGACAACCCCTGGGCTTTCCTGCAAATGTTGCTTTTGGAATGAAAGCCCATGTCTGCGTGTCGACGTTGGGCAATTCACAGCTAAGGCTTGGGAGTGGAGGGTGGGGGAGGAGGATGCTTAATGGGGATGAGCAGGAAGGAGACGAGGCCCAAGTTAACAAATTACTCAGCAGCGAAGGGCAGGGGAGCTCTGAGGGCAGAGCGAGCAGCATCTGTGACCCTTGCTGCCCAGCTCAGCTCTCACCATGCATCTTCGCACCCTTTCCATACACCACGTTGGGCCGAGAAGCCTCACCGCTGCTGCTGCTCTCACTGGGAGGGGAGAGGAGCCGGTACTATTTATTAAGCTGCCCTGTGAATAACTCGGCAGGAGGAACCACCCTGCCCTAGGGCATCTCCAAGGAGGTGCAGTTCAGGTGTGTAATGCACTGGCTATCCGGTCACACCTCAAAATGGGGCAAGAGAAGCTGGACTAAAAGCCGCCTGTCTGCGGGGATTAACCCACCAGCGTTCCTCTCCCAGCAGAGAGCCAGACCTGAAGCCGCGGTGGAGGGAAGGTGGAGGCTGCTACGACAAGCGTCCTCCGAGCCCCCGCTGAAGACCGAGGTGCTTTTCATTTTCATCTGGGAACTTTCCCCTCATTACCCTCCTGACAGGATGGGTGCAGACAGCATTAGGGACGCTGGGCTACACACCGGTCCCAGAGGAATGTCCTCCTCCTCCTCCTCCTCCTCCTCCTCTGCAGCGGCATCTCGGCGCAGGGGGAGGCACACCAGCACTTCCAGCCAAACACCTTCCCTTGTAGGATTTCTTTTTTTCCAGCCCAAGGTGGCTGCAGGAGGGCAGAGACCCTCCACCCCACCGTCACCCCGGCTCCCCATAGCAGCACAAGTGAGTCTGGCCAATGCCTTTTCCCAGGGCTAAAGGGGATTGGTGATTAAAGGGGCCTTCTGACCAGCTTTCCCCTAAAAGGAGCTTACAAAGTCCGTTTGTTTAACCTTTTCACAGCAGCTTGACCCTGTCATGAAGAACAAATCACTCCGAAACAATGTCGAAGTGTGGGACTGGCGGAGTGGCTCCCAGCCTCTTTCTCCTCTGCCGTTGCACATCCAGGGATGGGTCCAGCCCTGGCGAGGAACAAGGACCCTTTTCTGCATCCCACCGGTCCCACAGCTTCGAGCAGCAGCTGTGAGCTTTGAACTGCCCCCCCCCCGAAAAGAGGACCGGGTGTGGGTGGCTGTGCTGGTGGCACAGATGTGACACATTGCTGGGGCAGCCCACGATTCACCTCCCTGCTAAAAGCGAGGGCTCTCGCCTCCAGTATTTCCCAAATATTAATCTTTCAGCCAACTTTTGGGTTTCTGTTGCCTATTTTAAACCTTTTGCAGACCACTGAGCAGTGAAACCAGAGGACAAATAGACTCACTAGTGAAGTTTAGAAGTAAATGGTACTAGGTTGTGTAAATCTTGTTACATTCTTTATTTTATGGATAGAGTAGGAACCGTTCCGTTAGAGAAAACCATTAAATGCTTATCGAGATACTCAGATTTTAAATGATAGTTCTCTTTTCCCTTAATCCAAATGATCAAAGCAAAAATGCATACATTGGACAAAAGCTGTTATATTCCAATATTTTCATGAAGTGATTTTCTCCATGAACACGAAAACGAATCTTAATTGCTTACCACAAAAATATCCTCAGGCGATGGTAGTACAATTAAGACTTTTTCTTTAAATAGTGTGCAAGCTAATGCAGCACACATGGTGTCATTAGCAACTTCAAACCAGTATTTGGATATTCATTTAATTTAAAACAGTGTGTGCTAACACAAAACTTAGCACTAATAATAAATGTAAACTTGGGTAAGAAAGTAAACAATGCCATCTCGGTTGAGTGTGTAAGCCATTAGTCAAAATCAACAGAACCAGATTTTGATAGCAAGTATAAGCACTACATATTTTCTTTTATAACAGCTATTTTTTTAATCTTGTTTTGTTTGGCTTTGCTTTTTAAAAAAATAATTCTTGTAAAGAATAGTCATATTTCTACTGTATTTTATTGTTCTCAGTGATTGTCCTTATAAGGAACTTTTTCTTTGTTTCTGAATACTGAAAAAATCATCATCAGCAAAACAAACCATGTGTAAAATGAGGAGATGGATGAGCTCACATCACCATTAGAACTGTGTGTGTAAATTCAGACACCATACTGATAATTTTGGTTTTCTACCTAATGACATTCACTGCAGAACACCAATGGAAACAGCCTGGTAAGATGAAAGTTAATTTAACTCAATTGAAATGCCCCGTGGAAAACCGGCTGTGTTAGTAGCCAGGTGCTTAAAAATCCTTTCTATAAAGCAGACTAGGTTATTTAGTCACTGTTTTAATCCAGACACTTTTAAAGTTTGTGGGACGCTACTGAAATTAGGATTGTTCATGTGTCGAGGATAACATGGCACAGGCCATTCCCACCAGCCCTTGCAAGGGGAAAATATTCGCTCTCCATCTCAATTAATTTTAGATAATGGTGTCAGCTGGAAGAAAAAATAACAGTAGCAGCACTGACATTAGGGTAGTAAAATAAATAATCCACATCGAAACACTCAAGGAGAAACCAACAGGATGAGAGAATTTTACAGGCTTCCTTATTATAGGGGAAGTTCCTTCTTTTCACTGCCCCTCTGTTGACAGCAGCCCCTGTGAGCCCTGGAAATCACTGTGGAAATTCGGGTTCCCCGCTGCCCCTCAGGGCCTGGCCCTTGCTGCAGCTGCTGGGGCTTCCTCCGCAGCGTGGATGGCGAAGAGAGCCAAGATGCCAGGGAGTGAGGTAGGGACACGGCATAGTAAAAGGGTAATAATCTTTGACCCTCGTGAGAAATGAGTCGCTGATGGGCAAGGGGCCCTGCCTTCCTTGGCGAGGAGCCTCAGCCCTGACCCCTGCCATGGTGCCCAAGCTAGCCCTGGCTCAGGGAGCAAGAACGAGAAGTTAACAAATCACGATTCAAACAGGAACCATTTACTCGGCAAGGAGAAAACCTGCATCAAGTCACCCCCCGCGTTAAAAGGGAAGAGGTTTTGTGCCATGCAGGAGAGGGCCATCAGGCTTGCCGGCACGTACGTCCTTCTTGCTGGAGCTGTTCCACTTTGTATAAATAATTAAATCATCTTCGGAGCAAGGACTTGACCCTGCATCTCTCGCATCCCAGGTGAGCACCCGAACAACTGGGCAATAGAATCAATCTCTTGCTTTTCTCTCCCTGGCCCAATGAATATTTAATCGCCTATACAAAGTGAAGCAGCTCCAGCGGGAGGGATTGAAAGCCAGGCACCTTGCAAAAGCTCTGTACCTCAGTGGCCCATCTATTCTTCCACCAGCATTTGAGTCCCCATGGACAAAAGCCCTCGGTATGGGGGAGAAGGGGTTGTGCTGACTGGGTGATCCCATCCTGCAGAGTCCTGAGACAGTGGGAGGCAGCTCCTGTCTTCTCACCTTTTCCATCTCTAACGGGTAGCCACCTACAAATTTTCTTTTACAGCTGATGATATTGATGGCCACCCTTGATATATTTGCCTAATGATTAGAAAGAGTCACCTAGGAAGGAGAAGACCCGGGCAGAACCTGCATCTCCCAGGGCAGACGCTGCTGCTTCTGCTCAAGTTGGTGAGAAAGCTGAAGAGATGAAGTTGGATGGGTGGAACAGACCATGTGCCCACTGATGGGAGCTCATGTCTTGGAAAGGTCTTGTCTTCCACATGGCGACTGCTTCCACGCCCAGTTCCCTACTTTATCCACTGACTGATGCAAAACACAATCCAATGTATCACAGCAGTAAAAAGCATAAGGAAGAGCTGCAGGGAATAAGAATGCAAAGAATAAGGTCATCCTGCCCAAGGCACATTTTGGGTTTTTTTATAATTTCACAGGAAACTAGGCCATCCAGTAAGGTTTTTATAGCTAATGCAGATTTTTAAAAGAAAGCACAGCTGAAGGGTTTTTAAAAAATGTGCTGAGCCAGAAAAGATACTACTCAGGTATTTCTGTAGCCTATCGAGGTCTAAGTGGAATGGGAAGTGTCCTCTAGGAAGAATCCCTCCTTGCCTCACATGGTCCTGAACTGTCTCAGCAAACATTTTCTTAGCATTTTTTTGCTTATAACAGGCACAAAAAAATTAAAGAACAACTGCTATTTGCAACTGCACCAGAAATCCAATAATGGGATTGCATAGGAAAAAGTGAGGAAGATATTTAACCTATTTACCACAGATAATTGGCTATAAATCCTCCATTCTGCCAGCATGTTGCTGCATTTCTCCTAACAGACTTTCTTTTGGGAAATGTGGGTATTTATCATCACTTCAAAATATTTCCAAAATAAATAAATAAATAAAATGAGACATTTTGTCTAGAAATCGCAGCTTTTCTGTCACTTTGCAACATCATTGCAGATCTGTATATTTTGTTTTCAAAGTTGTTTTTTTTTAAATTTTCCTATTAAAAAGTACTGACCCCCCTCAACATTTCTTAGACATCCTTTGTTTCTGACAAAAATCTAATGGCGAACATGAGGGATATTCATGCTAAGTCTGGGCTTTATATTTAGGTGTCCGGGTGGGAAGTGAGTCTCCCCGTAGGTAAACAATGAAGAGATTTAAGACCCTCCAGGCAGCAGTTCAGCTCAGGGGCTCCATGTCATCCCCTGGAGATCCCTGATTCTGCCAGCTACAAGACATGTCCCCTTGACTTAATGCCCCGGGTGGGCTGTGAGCATATCGCTTTCTCCTCTCTGAATTTCCTAATCCTGGCCAGGGGCTGCAGACATGGTGCTGAGACACATCCCACTCCACACTCCTCCATTCCCACCTCAGATACTAGAAACCCATCTCTGTTGTTTACACTGTCTTGCCCAGTTGTAAAATTAACTCCTACCTGCTGCCAAATGAAGATTAAGTCTGGGGAGTCAATGATGGGAAAGAGCTAACGCAACAGGAATATCACCTCTTTGGTCAGCCGTGCTGGCAGATGGAGGTGAAAGCACAGGCATGGGCAGTCCTTCTGACTTCAAGCAAGGGCAATTTGTTAAGCACCGTCTTGCATTGCTTGCAATGAATGAATTTATCACTTGGTTATACCATTTCAGGCCAAATTTGCTGAGCCATGGTTTTTACCCTTTTTTTCTGCAGTAAGACTCAGTCTTGCCCACCAGAGCTTGTCGGTAGAGAGGATAGCAGGGAAGCGATGAGTCAGGAAGAATCAGATCAAGAGCATCATTTCACAGACACACCAAAATGGCTGGGAGCATTTTCTGATCCTTTCCTTCTAGCTGCAGAATGAGTTACTTTTGCCGAGTGTGTTTAAGCTAAGCTTGGAGAAGCGCTGTGAAAGGGCCTGGAAATGCAAATGGTATCGCAACTACTGCCGGGGGTGGGAGACATATGGCTAAAGTATTATTTCAGCCACAGCCTCTTGTCATGGCCCTGCAGCACCTCGCGATGTGTGTGCTGGCCATCATGAGACCTGCCCGGCTGGCGAAGGACTCAGCCTTTCCCTGTTATCCCCAATTCGCATTGCACAGGACTCCTCAGCCATGCTCAGGGCATGGATCTGGCAGGCTGTAGCTGGGAAAACCATATTTATTTTATGCCTTTACCTGTGTGCTGTTTGCATACTAAATTAGCAAGAAGGCTTTTTGCACTTGACTAGTTTCAGTCACCCTCCAATCTCATCTTCTCTGTTTCTGAACTCCTGGTTGACGTCTGCAAGCTAAGGATTCCCCAACCTCCCTCCACGCTGATCTATTGCTTGGGAGGAGTTCCCAGAGCAAACCTTCCTAATGCTAATGTTGAGTCAAGGACGAGGACTAGATTTAACCACACATTATTTAATTTGAAGTGCACTGCTTTGGCTTCAAAAGGCACTTCAAGCTGTTGCTCAAGTTGCCAGTGATGCCATTTCAGTTCGGTCAGGTCTGTGGGCAATGCAACTGTATTCTCCCAGTGCTTCAAGGTACCCTTCAGAAGTAGTCTTTATGATGGGTTGTCACAGACAACATCACTTCCAAAACGTTACATATGACAAGAAGATCAAAGAGAGGATAGCTCTCTTGAAAAATCAGCGTTCAAATTGTGCTTGAGCTCAGAGAGAGCTGAGCTTCACGGGTGAAGCCGGAGGCACACCCCAACGCTTGGTGGCATGAGGCTGGCACTTCCAGAACATGAATAGTGTGTTGTACACACTTTTCCAGACGTGTCATGCCAAGGCAGCATGACAGGGAAGCCTGGGACTCACAAAGGCGTTGAGCACCAAGTAGACCAGCAGAGCTGGACACCAGACTGAGCGGCAGACTCAGCCAGGAGACAGCGGTAGCGTATATTTTCTCCTTATTCACTCATTAATATTTCTCTCCCCTCTAGGCCTGTGCCATGCCCTGCTTGGGGTTTTTCTTTGTCTTCACTTTCTCCTCCTGTCCTATATCCAGCTTTCCCCAGCAGCAGCCAGAGCCTAAACCTCTCTCCTTACGCTTCCTTTTCCCACAGATGATACAAACCCATGTAAACAGATGGCTGTTTGTGTGTTTTCATGTGTTTTCCGTGTATCCACAAATTGATTCAAAGAGACATGTTGCGCACCCTTTGCTCTTCCCTCCTACCAGGGTAACGCATGCTGAACGCGGAGCTCCTGAGGAGCCCTTAGTCCTGCTGCGCTCCGTAAAATCACACATAGCAAACCCTTCCGTAACTCACTGGATTGGGGCCGCACGCCTGGTGTTATGAAATGTATAGAGGAAATATGTGCTTCTCACTAACGTGAAGAAAAGCCACTCAGCAGCTCCCATATAATATACGTGTATTTTATTTTGAGCAATGTAGATGTATGCTTTTGTTTAGAAAATTCATCCCTATTTCAGCAGTGGCTGCCAGGAGAGTACAGGGCTGGAGAAGGGTTGCCCGTGTATTTGTGGCTAGAAAGGAGTTTTAATTTGCGAGGCTGCTCTGGAACACAGGAATGGGATATTGGTGTGTAAACGGGCGGTGTCGTCGCTGGGGGTGGGGGAAACACAAATAACGCTGTCTGGGCTTGCCTTGTGCCATCTGTCAGCTAGAGAAGAGAAAGACTAAAATTCTCTCTTGCTGAGATGTTGATACCATGTATCTGGTAAGATCATTTGTACGTTTTTGCTCTTGCACAACTCTTTTGTTCAGGAAAATCTAATGAAATTTGTGAATCTTTTTTTTGTTGCTGTCAGGGACAAAAATCTGGCTGAGTCAGCTGGGTGTGCATAGGTCATTGTGGCTTTGCCTGAAAGACGATTCACATAGCGAGCGCATTCGGGTTGGTTAAGCCCCAGCTCCAGCGTGCCCTCCGTGTGCAAAAATAACACTTCAAGTGAGCGGAGTTCTAGAAAATGAAAGAACTAATTGCTGGGGTTAGAAGAATTCAGCCAGTCTCAAGCCATTAGGATCACGGCCGAGCAGGGAATGTCATGGAGCCAATTGGAGCAAAGCTGTGAGGGCTTTACCATGCTTAAGACCTAACCTTAGGTAGCTCTGCGATCACAGGACCACAGCTCTAACATTCGCAGGCGAATATTCCCCCCACGCCCCGGCCGCGCTTCCCTCCGCGGACGCAGCGATGAACGCAAGGAATGTCAATTCCACAATACTCCTGATCGCCAGCAGGATAGGGACAGACAGGCCTGGCGGTTTAATTTGCCTTTTTTTTTTTTTTTCTAGAGGAATAAAAACAACAAAAAGACAACCTAGTCTGTCGTGAGATTTCTGACTGATTGTGGAGTAATTTGGGCAGAATGGAATAGAGCCTGCTCAGTGGTTCATGAACAGCACTTATCCGTACTCCATTATTTTCCTTTTAGTTTGCTTTACAAATTAGAAAAGGGCACCAGTGTCAAATTCTTGATGCAAGCCTCTGTGTGAAATGATAAGCTAAATCCTAAATTGAGGTCAAAGCTGTTCATGTGGTTCCTGCTGCTAATAAAAATGCTTTTCTTTGTTCCTGCCTGCTAAGAATGCTTGCCCCATTTATAAACAAGATCTTATCCCAAGAGAGACACCTCTATGCAGATGTTAGGGAAAAGTACCTTGCTTAAACTATAATCTCTCCTTTAAAAGATATTATTATTTTTTTTAAGGAAAAAAGGTAGCATTGTAGCATTGAGAGTAATGCATTTATGCTAGCTAAAATTCTGCTTTTGTCTGCATGTAGCATCTTAGGCTATTTTTCCAAGTGGTTCACAATGTGAACAAATAATTGGCAGCATCATAGAATTATGTTCCAGTGACTTGTCATTTGTGAAACATCCCTTTAATTTCGTTCAGAGAGGAGATGAGGAGATTTCCCCCACAGTTTCCTTTTTTGACACTCCTTTCTGAGTCCAAAATAACAAAAAAAGCACAACCCTATAGTGATTTAGAACAAGCTCTTGCTCCCTGAAGAGTTTTGGCTGATGTGACATAAAAGGTGACATCATCACACCCTGCTGAGGGATGATGCAGCACTTGGAAGAGTGATGTCCTACCTGGGCAGGAGGTTTCATGAGCCCAAAACTGGGTGGAATGACTCAGGAGAGGTTTGGTGTCCCTCCCGGAGGAAAAACAGCATCTGCCAGAGGGACAGGCTCAATTGTTTGGGCCAGTTATGATTTTATCCTGAAAATCATTACTTTAAAGTCACTTGATTTTAACATTTCCATACATCTTTCAAAGCCTTGGTGCCTGAATCTGGCTTTTTAAGTGAGCTACCAACTTTGCTGTAGCTGTGTGCAGCTGTGTAGTACTTTGTGTCAGAAGACAGCTGATCATCATCATCATCATCATCTTCAGACACCAGCAGTCACTGTGACTCTGCCTTCCTTGGCTCCGTCCCCTTCGATGTCTGTGTAAATTGTTCTAAACCTGGTTACTGCAATCAAATATATTCTCAAATACTGCAGCAGCTGAATCTTCAGACTCACATTTTCTTTACTTTCCTAGGAGAAAGGAAATCAATTTACCTGTAAATACAAGAAATGCCATTAATACTTGTTGGAGTTAAACAGCTCAAAGCAGTCACAGGAGCCTAATACTTCAGAAACTGCAGTATCCATTCTTTTTCTTCCCTTTTTCTTTATTTCTCTGCTAAGCCCTTGGTAACTACAGTGAGATGAATTAAAAGTGTCAGTTTGAAATGGTTGGAAACGGGTATAAATTGGAACTGTCTTTGCTAAGAAGTAGTATGAGATACGATCGAGGCTAGCGGCAAGGGAGGTTTTAGAAGGGCATGGCAATACATAACACAGCGGCTGCGCGCTTGCATGTGTGCTTAAAACTACTAGCAGTAAAGCAGAACCACAGGCAGAGATACGAAATCAAACCAGGGAAGATTGTTTCCTTTTGTTCTGTTTCTATAAAATCATTTTCTAATTAGATTTACAGTAATAATAATCTGACAATGCACATTATATATATATATTTATAATGAATTATGCAAATGTGATTATACAAAGCAGTCCTCTCTTGCATTGCTCAGTGAAGATAATCCTCATCAGCCTTCCTTTGAAATAGTCTAAACGCTTGCCCAGATACATGTACAGGGAGAGGCAGAGTAAGGCTGAAGCTGAAAGATGTTTTTGTGTCCACCCTAGGAGCAGCTGAAGGGCTTGGAAGATGAGAAAACAAGAGGGGTAAGGTCTACCTGGGGGAAAAAAAAAAAAGAGAGAGAAACATCACAGAAACAGGGACTGCAGTCCTCCGCCCTTCTCCTCGAGGGGACACAATGTGCTCCAAGGACAATGTACGCCAAAGAAAATTACTGATTTTACTCAAACCAGGCTTGTGAAACATTTGCCTGGTAAAATAATCTAGCAGCACAAACAGCTCAAAGGCTAGGCATTTCTGCACGATCTGCCCAAACACAGCTAATGCTTGTCCCCAGCTCTGACATGTCAGGAGCTCACGGGTCGAGAGGTGACAGGCATCTCAAAAAGGTCTGGTTTACCCAATTTTTCTTCAAGGAAGTCCCAGATTAATTCACCAGAGGGAATTTTTCACACCCTTTGCAAGTGTTGCTGTCAAAACCAGCCATGAAGTGGTATTGCTGGGTAAACAGCCCATTTTCTCTCCTGTTGTACACCGTCCCTCTGCGGAGCCTCCCATCTGAGCAAGCACGGGAAGGTGAGGAGAAGAATGGTGGAAGGAAAAAACCCAGCGGAGCCCACACAGCCAGTCCTCCCCAAACAGCTTGAGTTTCTTCACAAGTAAAACTCCTCTCGCCTCCAGAGATCAAGATGCCCTGCAGCAGTATTGCCTACTGTGCTGAAATCCCCGCGGGGACGCAGGGCTCACGGAGGAGGAGAGTCAGCCCCGCTTTTAGCCACGTCTCCTGGGAACAGCCCTGCTGATGTCCTGCCCTCCCCGCTCACCTCCCCTCTGCTGAGGCTTGGGCTAGACGTAACTGGTTTCAAAGACGGGGTTTCGTGATTTTTAATACTAGTTAAGTGGCTGGGTTGAGATGCTAGTGTCGAAATATCTTGAGGAGGGGAAGAATTCTGTATTTCCTGTTATTTGTCCTGCTTCACAGAATCCCATTTTTTAGTGAACAGATGGAATATTTTTGGTTTGTTGAACATTTTGTCATCACTATTCAGCACCAGCTAACCTGCCAAATGCTCTTGAAAAATACACAGTTATTGCAGTCCTCGGTTTTACAAGAGCAACTTTCCTTCTTGGTTCCCATGAATCAAAAGAACTATTTCTTTTTCTTTTCTTTTTTTCTGCCTTAAGATCCAAAGACTATTCTCTACCTATCTTAACCAAGATATATTGTTCTAAGTGGAAAAAGCTCATTCAAAGTAAGATAGATATTATTCTGCCAGAGCAGGAAAACTCTTGGATGAAACCAGTAGGGACTGGAAATTCTGTCCAGGGAAATCTACCCCCTCTTTGCCAACAGTGACTGACAGCCAAGGATAACTGTGATTTTATTTTTTTTTTCCCAGTTGGAGGTGGTGGTTTCTATTAGCTTTTAAATGCAGAAGCACAAGGAGGTTTAGGTCAGGGACTCTGGTCAGTCTATCATACCTCTGCAAACTTCACTCATTTGCTTTCTGTCCTGCCAAACCGATTAGCTTGTGCTTGGATGAGGCACAGTTTCTATGGGGCAGATGTGCCTCTTGGAGAAAGACAAGCTGTCTTCAATCAAGGACATAAAAGATGGACCTCACATGGCTGCCCTTGGTAGGACATTCCCCTGCTGAATCACCATGATGGTTAAAACCTGTTTTCTTTGCAATTTGAGTTTGTCTGGCTTCATTTTCAGTTGCTGGACATTTTTTTGTTTGTTATTCTTTTTCGTGCTCTTTTTCCCTTTTTCCCTTCCCTTGTTTTCTACTGCCTCCTACTTTTCAGAACTCTTTAAACTCTAAAAAACAACTCTGGACGCAGGGTTTTTTTATTGATTTCAGCACCCTACATAGAGATACAAAACATACCCCAATTTTTATTCACTGCTCCTCGGTCAAAAGGGATAATACCTATCTCATGCATTTGGGTAGGATTTATGTTAGAGTATCACCACCCATGCTCATTAGAAAAACTGACTACAGTTTGCTACCAGCTTGTGGTTCCACACTCAGACTGAAATGACAGCAATAGAAAAGACTACTTTATATTTTTTACCGCATTGTGACCCTTACAGTGGTTGCCCCCGTCTTTGTTACTTCTATGTCTGGACTGAACTTGCCTGAATTTGAGACTGTGAAACCAGCAGAGAGTTGCAGAGTGGCTGTCAGTTTGTTTTGCATCTGTCATCTCCGATATCCTTGAAAAAGAAAATAGCATGAGCATGGCTATAAAACAAAGGAAAGACAAACAACATTTTCATAAATTATGTTCATGTTTCCACTGGAGAAAGTTTGGTCTAGTGAACAGCAGAGGAAGTTGGTGAAAATTTTATTTCTACTGTTGTCACTGTGTGAGGCCAGGAATACTTTGCACTTTTACAGCACTTTACTAGCAGAATTTCCGTATTATATGCCTCACTCATTTTTCCTGATTTCCAATTAGAATATACTCTGACAGATCTTAGACTGTAAATGGAAGAAAAACCTCAAGAGGCACACTGGAGTGAGTGTGACTGGGTTTCTACCCCGTTCTGTTAGTACTACAAGGGGAAGCTGTCTCAGGAAGGAAAACTAAATGTACCCTCCCCTATCGCTGTGGTAGTGAGTCATGTCTTACTTTGGATATTACGAGACTTGGAGAAGACTTCCCCATGCTTCAGGAAGGACAAAGGGAAGAATTTGCTTTGAGGGACTCTGATACGATGACAATTATTTACGAAAAAAATCATAGAATCACAGAATACCAGGTTGGAAGTGACCTCAAGGATCATCTCATCCAACGTCATGTTCATAAAGAACTTTTGTACTTTTTGGTAAAATCCTTTAATTTTTTCCCTTAATTTTCTCAATGATTAGGATCCAAGATAAACACTCCTATCCACTTGTCCCCAAGGAAAAAAGGTGACGAGACAATTTAGGCAATCTATGTCTGATTTGTGAATTCCAATTCAGTGATTTTCTGAATTTGCTTTATTATGAGTATGCAGAGCATTCCTGCGTAACTGAGAACCAGCGTGCAATGGCAGACCTGTGCTGTATAAGTCCCTGGCCAGGAACAGCAGAAGATTGTTAAACCTTGATACACTCGCACGGGGAGGAGCATTTAGGGACCGTGGTGTTCCTCATCAGCAAAAGGCAAGTTTGTCAGTAGTGGTTGGGATTTCAAGGTTAGAGTTCCCTGTACAGCAACACCAAGGAAAAAACCCTAAATGCCAAGAGGAAGGACACACAGGGAAAGAAAACTTCAGGCAAGAAAATAAAAAAAGCGTATGTGCTTTTGTGGAAGACACTATCTGTCACTGTTGGACCAGCCAAGGTAAATGAAAAACCATTTAGGTCAGTTGAAATGCCAAGGTTTGGAAAAAAATATTCAGGAGGGCAATGTTACATCCCCTCAAACACTGACTTAACCTTGAAAAAAATCTACAGGTGGTGAGAAAACCGAGGAAGGAAAATGCTCTTTCTTTTTTTGTTGCTGAACATTATGTATTCGTTCTCTCTGCCCAGATTCAGGGACTACAGTATTTAAAAGCTCAGTAAACCTAGGTGTGCCTGTCTCAACTAGCACACTAAAGAGAACACCACCAGCCTTGGAATGCTCAAAAAAATCAGGAGCTTTGGGAAAGAGTAACAGAGAGAAAGCCCATGTCCAGGGAAAAACAACAAAGTGATTCCACAGGAATATGGTGAAAATTTACCCAGGACGTTTAAGATGCATTGACTTCAGTGTGTGTAAGCCTGACGCATCAGTGCACCAAAGGTGGTGCCTGGAAGCTGTGATACCCTTGGCTGTATTATCCTTATGGGTAAGACATTGATAATCTGCAGTGTCAGATTTTTTCCAATGCACTTATCTTCTTTCATCAACTTCCTGAAGTTTCTTAGAAATCCTGATTGCCTGGTGCTCCCACTGAGAATAAATAAAAACATTCCAAGCACTTTCAGGTATTTATTCAAGTATTTGATTTGGAGCTGGAGTCTTCTATCTTTTGCAATTCAGCATAGAAAGTACCAAATGATTTTATATGAAGTGATGTGGTCAATCAATTTCCAAGCCAGAAGGGCCATTATTGTAATGTTATCTACTGCAGAGCACAGACCCAAAGAATTCATCCAGTAATTCAGATTCATGTATATCTGAACACATCTTAGTAAAAGTCTTCCGTCCCAAAAATCAAGAGCTTTAATTTTTAACACGTCTAAATCTGATTATTGCCCAGTTGAAAGCTAACCAAGTTACTCAATGAAATATTTAATCAAAAACATGAATTCAACAAAAATCAAATTTTATGTGGGAGAATTTCCTGTGTTCCTATACACAAAATAGAAAAGGTTTGGATTTTTCATGTGATAGAATTTTTATTTTCATATTTCAGTTAATACTAGCTTTTCATTTTTAAATAGTAAAGGTAAATAATGATATTACTCTAAATCACTGAATCAAGATGTTTTGTTTGACCTAGAGTGTTCTGGGAAGATTTCTGTTAAAAAAAATTAAATTATATATTCTGATTTAGGTCAAAACCATTTTTCAGATCCTTTAAAATCCTCATGAGAAGGAATCCTAACAAACATTTTTGAACTAGCTCCAGTTAGAAGAGACCTGTGCTTTTAAACTAATATTTCTGCGTCTGAAATTCTCTTTTATATAAGCATTTGTGCAGTATTTATAGTATAAAAGCACCGGGTTGCTTGTATGTTTCTTATTATCACCATTGCTATAACATTGATTGCAGCTGCGTTAGTGGAATATTTTCTGAGCCTAAATTTAATCTCACCACTGTAAGTACATTGACAAGAGATAAGAATTAATGAATCAGTACGCTCATAGACAACATTGATGATTAGAGACACTTTTTTTGGCTTCAAACAAAAAGAACTAATGTGTGTTTTGTTATGAAGATCATATTCCACCGATAGATGAATGCCTCACTGAAAAGTTCAGTCTGGCGATGTGAAACAATAGTCCCAAGGCCCAAATGGATTTTACTGCTTCTTTTGTAGAGCCGTGGAGCAGAGGTTTCCTGAAAACAAGAAGCAAATCAGCAGAGACTGTCTGTACGTCGTGATACTGTTATCAACCACTGCTTTGGAAAAAACTGTCAGAAACTCCACATATCCCAGCTGCAATGCAGAAGAGAGGAAAGCCACAAGCCCAGTTGAATTCCCACTTTGATTCACAGTCACAGAAGTTCAGAAAACTAAGGTGAATTATGGTTATTTCTGATTTATTTTAATATAGTAATTTATTTTTGTAATCACTAATGTAAATTGCCAGGCAGACTCCATGAGGGGAAATTAACTTTATTTTCTCTTTTACTGAATTAGTTATAAATGTCTTGGACCTGCATTGCTTTATATGTGTTTGTTTGTATATCTGGGTAGCAGTTATGGTATAACTATAAATTATATCAATGTACAAGAAGGTATTTACAAACATGTTACAACAACTGTATTTAACTGGCAATTCTAAGCTATCATTTTCTTGGCGCAAAAGGAAAGATAAAACCATATAAATTTCACTGTGACAACGTTCAACACATTAAATAAGGCAGCGTGAGATGGGGCTTTTTCAGGAAGTACAAATCAAAAGGAAGCACAGTAAATCACTTAAAGTTTAAGTGACATTTATGTTAATCTTCTCCTCTTTGGTCCGGTTTGACAGACTGCTGTTGTCCTATTAAATCAATGTTAACTCTCATTTATGGGCAGGAAGAAGAAAACTCTGCCTGAGACCTTCCGTTGCTATTGAAGCCAGATTTTCTGTTTCTCCTAAGACAAGTAAATGCAAACATAAAGATGGTGGGAGAAGAAGAAAATTTCAGCTTCTGCCTCTCATTGCATCTTTCACTCATCAGCCACTGCTGGAGAAATGAGTCCGACCCATAATCTGACCGGTCACTCCAAACCTGCACATGTGTGCTAGTTTTAGCTCGTGGGGCTGCTCCGCACTAGCAGTGCCGCTGACGGACACAAACCGGTAGTGGTTGACCGAAGAAGCAAATTGGAAGGTAATAAAACAAAAAAAATATATAAGGCAGGAGAGTAAAAAAAAAAAATAAAGGCAAAAGAAAAGCAAAGACCATGGCTGTTTCCAGGGTGCAGCCAAAGCCAGGGAGGAAGGGACACCTTTTCTTTCATCTTCCCCCTCTCTGGCATTGCTGCCTTCAGAGTCGGGGGGATCGGAGGCGGCTGGCAGCCAGAAAGCAAAGGGGGATCAGCGGACGTGACGTGAGGGTCTGCTTCTAGTCCTCCCCCCTTGTTTCACTTAATCATATGCTTAAAGTTGAGTGATTAAGTGAATCAGTTCCATAGTTGTGTCTGAAAGAAAAAGGTGTTCGGCTCTACGGAAAACTATTCATGCAGTTTTCTCTGCTCTACCGCTTTATAAAGCTTTTGAAAATGTAAAGGCATCATCCAAATGATGGAAAAGCACCATTCCCCTTGACTTTCAGAAGTTACTCGAGAGCTTCTGCCGGTCCCTGTGACAATCCTGAAAATAGTTTTTCGGCAGTTGACATAGGCTCTTTGTTGCCCTACGGTCTTTTTCCCAGAGAAAGACACTTTAAGCTCACTCTTCTGCTAAGTCTGTGTCTGTAACGCTCATGTTTTTCAGACCACGGTCTTAGATTAAGCTCACAGCTGTCAAGGGGACAATAACCTTTTAAAGGAAGCAAACAGCCAACCAAACATGGCTAAATAAACACAGTGTGATTACCAGCGATACAGTCTTTTTGATTCCTGTGAGCCAATACGTGGTGAAGGGTTGGCACGCAGGGAAGATCTACAGACCTTGTTCTGCTTTTCACCTTCCTATTTCAGGGAAGAAACACTTTTCTCCTGCCATAGGTTGTCTAAGGGCAGCATGCCGTGCCCAGGCAGCTGCCCCCAGCACCGTCCCCAGTCGTCCCTCCCTCTCCAGGGCCAACTGGAAACACCAGCCTGTGAAGAGCCAACAGCACGAGGGGGTTTTTTTGTTCTCCATGAGACCCTAGCACCAGCCCTAAGAGCCAAGGTCCTGTACATCGCTACTATAATGGTAACGAAGCTTCCCAGTGCCAAGACCAAGAGCCTATCGGTCTGCTGGGGAGGGAACGTTTCTTGGGGTGAAATGGAGGGAGTTCTGCTCCCATGCCCATTACAGAATTTTCCACAGAAACTGCAGGCAAGGATGCCAATTAACGCTAATTGGGATTTTTTTATATGTGGACACGTGTCTATTAGGAACTTGATTGATAGACTGAGACAAGTGACTCATTTTGCTGTTGCCAGAAAGTAACCATTGTACCATTTGGGGTTCTTTAAAAGGAAAATACAGCAGACCTCACCTGCTCCCATTAAAGCCAAAAAGTTTTGCCACCACTGGAGGAGAGAATTTTACTTTTGGGTGCTGGACACTTGACGTAGGGGTAAGTATTGCATTTCCTTGCAGTGCTTTTATCCACGAAGAACACCTTGCTGGATAAAAATATAGTCAGAGATATTGCTAGTGATCTTAGCAACACCTCATGCTTTCTTTGTAAATGCTTTTAAAGTTTTTTTTCTTGATGATCAGTTTAAGAAGACCCAGTTTGAGCTTTATGTCAGTACTGAAGCTGGCTTCCAATTTCTTTTAAATTCTTCCTAAACACTTTCCAAACACCTAACTATCATTGATTCACGGTGAGCTGAAGACTAAAGGAGCATATAAGCTTCTCTGATGGGAAACCACTTGGTTTGGGCACAGGAGGAAGCCGACAGCTCCGTTACAGACTTGTCAGAAATCAACCGCGTTTAAAAGACGACACCACCATCTGGGTCTCTTGTCCAGCATGAGGCAGTGAAGGAACAAACACAGATGCCAGACAACAAAGGTGAGGGGCCCCAAACACAATTTTCAGCTGCTCAGCCGGAGAATTAGGTAGCCAGCCTAAGGCATCATTCTTGAACAACTCTCTTGGCAGGGAAACTGGTTTTGAAAAATGCTGCTCATTTGGTTTTTCTTTCCCTGACCCATGGCCCTAATGTGTGGATCATATGCAAAGGCAAGATCAGAAATGACAGATCAGTTTTGCTCTCAGATACAGTCAGGTAGATGAATAAATTCAGCTCAGTGAGTTTTGGCATTTAGGAGCAACAGCTGGAAAATTCCTTTTAGCACTTCCTTGACATAAAGCAGTTGAAAAGCAGGAGGGTTTTCTTTCAGGGCAATCGTCTGTGCTGGTGTCCCTGGTCAAGCCCCAGCTCTCCCTGCTGTGGAGCACAGAGCTCAGCCTGCCTGGGAGAGCTGCGGAGACAAATCTGGCCCTTGAGTTTTCTTATGCATTTTGGTCAACAGAAATGAGGCAAGGCTTTGGGGGGGGGGGGGGGGGGGGGAGGGTGTTTT
>NW_010973342.1:3581638-3591893 GCF_000737465.1 Haliaeetus leucocephalus
GAAGGGTGGGGGGGGGGGGGGGGGGGGGGGGGGGGGGGGAAAGTCTTTTGCTTTTATAATTCTCTTCTTGTCAATCACTTGATTTTGACTGAAATATAATATTATGTACAGAGATCTAAGAAGTATTACTCAAGTCTCGCTTAATACCATCCCTGAACAGAGGCTAAAATCTCCTAAGAGAAGTAGTGGAGAGTGATGGACTGGAGACAAAACCGAGAGCACTGACAACAGCATCCAGTGGGATTAGGAAGGATCCCAGAATCCAGTACTAGGTTTTTTTTTTTCGTGGCTTGGTATCTCTCATCAGCAGAAAGGCTGCTAGTAGAAAACAATCTGCTAAATTCCCACAGGCATCCAGGCACAGGAAGGTATGGTGGCATTTCTCCACCTTTTGTCTCACCTAACCCTGCCCCAGCCACTGAAGGTTGCTTCTCACAGCCTTCTGCAGTGGTTCACCCTCTAGAGAGTCCCCTCCACAGCCCAGTAGAATAAAATATCTCCCTGTACCACTCCGATTCTTTCAGACATATCATTCCTCTCTAAATCTGAGCTGGACTCTTACCTACCAAGCCCTAGTGCCAATGGTTTTCCACATGGGAAGGTATAAATGTTATCTCAATATTCCTCTTATGAGCCTGCTGGTCATGAAATAACTATGGTTCTGTCATGGTTTAACCCCAGCCGGCAGCTAAGCACACGCAGCTGCTCACTCACTCCCCCCGCCTCAGTGGGATCGGGTAGAGAATTGGGAAAAAAAAGTAAAATTCACAGGTTGAGATAAAGACAGTTTAACAGGACAGAAAAGGAAGGGATAATAACAATAATAATAATAGGATATACAAAACAAGTGATGCACAATACAGGTTCAAAGACTGTGAGCCCAATGATTTGAAAGGAAAAACACCTGCAAGCCTCCCTCCCCAATTTATTAAGTTTGCATCCTTGTACGGTAGTGCCCTTCTAACAGACGGAGCACGGCTTTGGTACATACACTGAAAGGGAGGAAGAAACACACTGAGTGCTCAGCTACTGAGAAAGGGAGTGCCCACAGATGAGGTTACTAAAGCAGGCATTTTTCTTGCTCTCACACATTAAAAAATCCCACCCATTTTTTTCTTACATGTACTATCAGGTCAGTGACTTTGTAACATATACATATAATATACTGTATTGCAGATGAACTTAAAAAATAATGCTGGCTGTAAGATTCTTGGTAAATCATGTATCGGAAGACATTTTCTTACCATCTACACTGGCACTAGCTCTTGATCTGTTGTTGCTAACACTGTATTGCTGTTCCTAATCATGCAGGATGTAATCTTGCTAAACCAGTCTTTTTTTTTCTGTAGATGATTCATGCACACGCTTATTGCGCATATAAGGATGCAGCACTTTAAAGGTTGTTTGCCTCCTGAAATGGGTGGTTTCTCATCCTGGCTGGGTCATGACACCTCCTAAAATAACATCTCCTTCAGGCCTGGGCAGAGCTTGCAGTTGCTGTGGGCAGGCTGATGGGGCAGTAGCACCAACCCCAAACGCTCACCCTCTGCCCCATGAGGACAACAGTGCCCGTGGGAAGAGGGGGTCACTGCTAGGTAGTGCCTGGGGGAGCATCAGTATAAAATAGGTGAGATTATCCTCAGCTTTACCTAAATTGCTGAGAAATGCCGAGTTGGCCCAGGACGGATGCACCAATGTTAATGCTTCGTACTCACAAATAAAACTCTGCTGTGCTGGGTGCGTGTTCAGTAACTGACTAGAAGTAGCTGTATTTATACTACAAGAAATCAGAATTTTCCCCTGTTTTTTAATCAGTAAGGTGGGTAGGTGAGAAGTAGATGGTATTTCTATCTCCCTGCACTGAGCTGCTCTCCTGCTGGTAAGGTCGTGCATGCCTGCGGGACCAGCTGCCATGGGGTGAGCAGGGCTCTGCTGGGTGCCCATGGGGGTGGGTGCCCCAGGAGGGGAGCGGGCAGCCTGCCACACGCTCGTCTGCGGTGCTGAAGAAACCTCACTCTCACGGCACCCCTCTTTGACATCTGGAAGGGGCTCACGAGATAAATCAAGCCAGAGGCAGGAACCTCAGTGAGCTGAGCGAGACCCTCTGGAGCTGAGGTTGCCAACAGCTCGTGGAGTTTGGGAAACGCCTTCTGCAGCTCTTAGCACGCACAAGGTAGGGCTGGCCGGCTCCAGGATGACGCCGGGCAGCATCCCTCAGCAGAGCCAGAAGAGCCCCAACCATCGGTATCGCTATCTCGCCCATGACATTGCTTGTGTGTGTGTGCTTTTCCCAGGCGGTGAGCAGCTGCTCCCAAAGCAGCCACTTTCTTGGAGGTACAGCCACACATACGCTTGGGTGCCAGCCGGGGACATAAAAGCCCCTTACTCCTGTAAGCCAGACCTGAGCCCAGGAGTAGGAGATATCCTCTGGAAGCCACAAACCCCGATGGTTACTTTGGTATCAGAACTATTCAGTGTTCCCTCTTCCTGAGGTCCATTCCTGCTACCTGTAAAGTATTTCTGTCAACATGCCAAGGAAAACCTTCAGACCTCTCTCTGCAAACCACAGAGCAACCAGGTCAGCCATCAGGCAACGGAGTGTCTTCAGGTGCCAGACACGCTTGAGGCAAAGGTTGAGGTGAGACGCAGCGGCCGCTGCAGACTGCTGGACTATGGTGCTATGGATTGTGGACTTGGGTGGAGTTTCTGTAATACTGCTTCTAAATCAATATTACAGCTTCACTTTAATGACCTTATTTATAAACTGAAGTGGCTCCCTTCACATCATGCACCGAGAGCAGTGCTACATTACTGCTGAAATACCAACCATCCAGACAGTGATTTGAAGGGCTACAGAGATTTCAGATTCTGCTGAGAACTCTGGAATTATTTAAATTGTAAGTCACTGAGGGAATAAACTGTCTTTTTTATTCTGTGTTTGGATAGATGTTAAGGTCTTTTAAAAATAGTGAGTAAAAAAAGATCAGAATATCTTTCAGTGAAAGCTGTTGCATTAGCTCCGTTTGCTTCATCCCACTAAACAAGACTCTTAGCTGGGAATGTATAAAGTATGCCCATTAAAAGGAAAAGCCATTTGCAACACATTTCAATCTTTCCAGCATAACACATCAATGGGCATTTTCTCCCTTCACAGAAAAAAACCCAGAATATTCCCCAAATCAGTGTATAAATACCCCATTACTAACAAACAAGAGCTTAATTTCGAAGAAAAAAACCCCAACTTTTTAATGATTATGATTTAAACTAAAGTCTGAGAACATTTTTTACCTTCAGATAAAAATAATGCCTACTAAAATTTCATACTCACGTAAAATGTCTTTAAATGAAAGTACAAACCTGCATAATTTTCCATGCAATTTAAACACAACTTTATCAGATCTCTTCTGCTGTCATTTCAATAATACCATAAAGCACCGGTAATGGCACTGAAGCTGAGACTCAGACATTCAACAAGATTCAGTTTCTGAATAGTGAAAGGAAAACTAGGATAACAGATAATGTAAAACAACACTAACAGGACAGAAAGAAAATGAAATAATTCCCAGACATTTTAAATGCCATGGAGGCCATTTATCAGCCAGCTATGAATTCACAGCCAGCCTCTTGGTAAAATATTTTGTGTATGATTCCAGTGGGACTCTTCACATGCATAAAGCTACTGTGATATATGATTGTATGAAGCTGAGGAT
The DNA here is from genome assembly GCF_000737465.1 of Haliaeetus leucocephalus. Taxonomy (NCBI): domain Eukaryota; kingdom Metazoa; phylum Chordata; class Aves; order Accipitriformes; family Accipitridae; genus Haliaeetus; species Haliaeetus leucocephalus. Next base: position 3,585,349 of record NW_010973342.1, read on the forward strand.
TTGTCCTGAGTTTACCAGGGAACAGAAGGCCTGGAAAAGCAGCAGCTCAGAAAGAAAGGGATGCTTTCTATAAACACAGCAAGGCATTAAGTATTGGAGACAAATACTTAAGCCAAAGAAATTCTTTAGGTACAGGAACAAAAGCATTAGCTGGCCATGAATACATAGAGGGCAGACTAGATGAAGATTTCTAGGCATTATACTTCTATCAGGAGCCACTTTTACCTGCACCTCTGACTCACAGTGTCTAGAAGAAAATGCATTTAAATGAGTACGTCAGGTCTTACTAAACTGGCCTGCCTTGGACCCTTCCCATATGAATCCTATCACTTACATCCTATCCCAGCCAAATGCACCTGGAGAGATCCCGCACCAGGAGCAGGATGATTTCTTCTCCTTCACACCTTGAATCCTAATTCCCAGGTTCCCAATCAGGTAGAAGGTGCTACTGAAGTCAAGTCATAGTTTTCTTTCTATCAGATATCATTACTCTCATCTGTCATCTAACTTTCCATGAAGAAACCATTCAGAGAAGTCACCATAACTTTTTCCTTACAAAATAAAAAACAACATCTGTGATGTTCAGGCCAGCTTTTCCCTTCCCCCCCCCCCCAAAACCAATGTCAGGCCTCGCACTGGGTCTGGCTGAGGTGGAGTTAATTTTCTTCACAGCAGCCTGTATGGTGCTCCGTTTTGTATTTATGACCAAAACAGCGTTGCTAACACACCAGTGTTGTAGGTATTGTTGAAAAGTGCTCACACAGTGTCAAGGCCTCCTCTGCTTTTCATTCTGCCCCTCCAAGAAGCAGGCAGAGGGTGAGCAAGGGATTGGGAGAGGACACAGCTGGACAGCTGACCCACATTGACCAAAAAGATATTCCACACCGTATAACATCATGCTCAGCAATACTACTGCAGGGTAGTTTTTTCCAAAGAAGCTGTTACCCAAGAACTGGCTGGGCACAGGTCTGCTGATAGTGAGGGACTACGTTTACATCACTTGGGGTTTTTTGTTTGCTTCTCCTTCATTTATTAAACTGCCTTTATCTCAACCCGTAGTTTTCTTACTTTTTGCGCTTCCGATTCTCTCCCTCATCCTGTTGAGGGGGAGTGAGTGAGAGGCTGGGTTAGGGCTCACCTGCCAGCCAGGGTCAACCCACCACAGACCTTGATTCTCCACATGTCCACTCTTAGTCCAGGAATCCCAAACTGGGTCCCTAACTAGAATACCCTCTGTAATATGACAGCTCTCCGGCATGTTCCACAGTTCTAGGACACAGTGTTTTATAGAAGGTACAGCTTTCATTTGAACAGGGTCTATTTTTCACCAAGAAAGACATGGTGATTTCCATTTAGTAGTTTGTTCTATACTTCGGTAGGCAAGTTGAAACTTAAAACATCAGTTTGAATAAGGACCATGTTTTTGCTCTATGGTTTTATTTAATAATTTATTCTTACAACAGTTTTATTTAATAATTTATTCTTATAAAGTGCTCACCTTGGGCTTTAACTACTGCAATACCAGCTGGAAGGGCAACACAACAAGGTACAATGGATCCTGGCTGTTTCCAAGGTGCATTAATGATAACTTCCTAACACCTTCTTGGTGAAGGAGCCGATGGGAGGAGACACCCTTCCGGACCTTATCCTTGCAAATGAGGAAGGACTGCTTAGGGATGAGAGGGTTGGAGGCATCCTTGGCTGCAGTGACCATGAAATTATGAAGTTGGGGATCTTGAGAGGAAGGAAAAGAGCAAATGGCAGGACCACAACCCAACAGACTTTGGCCCATACAGGGACCAACTTGGCAGAATCCCATGGGATATTGTCCTGGAAAGAAAAGTGGCCCAGGAGAGCTGGCTGATTTTTAACCTCCTCCAATCACAAGAACTGTCCATCCCAATGTGCAGGAAATCAAGCATAAGCTACAGGAAGCCTGCACAGGTGAACAAGGAGCTCCTGAAGAAATTCAAACAGAAAAAAGAAGCAAGGACAGATGACCCAGGAGGTATATAGAGATACTGTCTGAGCATGCAGGAATGGGAGCAACTCCCACCTGAAGTTGAATTTGCCAGCAGGTCAAGTGAGATGGTCCTTCCCCTCTGCTCTCTATAAACACAGCAAGGCATTAAGTAGCAGAACACAGCTGGAGTGCTGGGTCCAGTTCTGGGCTCCCCAGGATGAGACATGGCCTTACTGGCACGAGTCTGGTGAATGGCCACAAAGACAATTAAGGGACTGAAGCACTGGTCATATGAGGAAAGGCTGAAAGAGCTGGGAGTGTTCAGCCTGAAGAAGACTCGGGGGATCTTATCAATATGCGTAAGTGACACTCCTGTGAGGAAAGGGAGTAAAGAAGATGGAGCTGCACTCGGTAGTGTCCAGTGAAAGGACAGGAGGCAATGGGCACAGACTGAAATACAGAAAAATCTGTTTAACTATTCCACAACTTATTCTAGCTGACCCTGCTCTGAGCAGGGGAGCTATACCAGACAATCCCCAGAGAAACTTATAATAATACAGGAATATTTAATCTGATAGGGGGTGTCATTAGCATGCATTAGAAATCAGTGTAAGAAGTAAGCGGGGGCGGGGAGAACAAACCAGACAAATTGAAAATGGAGAGAAAATTTCTACAACCCAATGACAGACTTCACACTTGGGAGATCTTGGCTCCAGTCTTGCCTGATTTTTTTTTTTTTTTGCCTTTAGTTATCCTCTTAAAGTGGAACAGTGCTAACAAGAAATCCTCACCAAAGACAACCCCATAGTTAGCAGGGGATGCAAGAGCCTTCACTCCAGGCCTGTACTTCAATTCAAACCAGGAGAATTGGTCTTCCAGACCTTCAAAGCACGCTTTAATTGCTAAGCCACTGTGTAAAATACATCAGCTGTGTCAGACATGACACACTAAGATAAAGGAGCCCCTAGAGATATCCCGTATGATAGGGATTGTCAGGCCTGGCTTTCTCCTGCAATCTTGTAAATAGAAGATGGTGGCATCTTCCTGCTCAGTTTGTTACTCTTCCTGAAAGTCTGTTCTTTTTCCCGGGTGCTGGCTGGGGAAATTGAGACTCTCCCATTCCTCTGAAGATACCTAACCCCAACCAACTTGGCAGCACTACACCAGGCAAATCCCACTGAGGACTTAGGCATCAGGAACAGGTACTCCCTAAGGAGACAGAAGGAGTTATTCTGCTTACCAGCTCTGTCCTTACACAAATTTAACAGAAAATTTTTAAAGTGTAGCCATTGGGATAACCCCATTCTTATTCAGAAATGGACTTAAAATCTTCATAGTACCATCTATTTCAGAAGTCAAATATAGCCACATATTTCCCTGGTTCTAGACTCAGCTGCCATTAAAAAAATGTAGGAGTTTTAGGAGAGCATTCAGCCTGTTTTTGATTTGTGGTCTTACCTGGTAGTACAGAAAGGAAAAGTACACTCATCACTGCATTTTGTTCCACCTCTGTCCAACACGTGTTTTGCAACTTGCATTTCAAGACAAAGTCGAGCATTAAGGTCTAACTCTTCCCTTTATTGGTACAGCTGCTAATACCCAAAAGATGCTCCAGTTTATCAGCTAGCTAAACACAGCTGCAAGCACACAGTGCTGCCCCAAGATACGTTCCAGAAGAGTACCTCTTCAGATTTTTTTTTTTAAATGGCCAGTTTAAAACCAAGATTAATTCTGTTAATTTACCTTTTCCTATTTCCCGAGACTATTAAATCTGACAATTAGCCCATCACTTAGAGGGGTGCTTCTCCCTACCTGGCTGAATTAGGCAGTTGCATGAGAAGGCTCCAGCACAGAAACTCGTGTCCTCTACAAAACGGACAGCCCCGAGGTTTAAGAGATTACACCGGAGGAGTCATTACACAAGATTTACTTTTAGTTGACTGTTTCGATAAATAATAATGCTTCCTCCAGACAAAGCTACCCAGAAACTGGCACCTAACCTCCATTTCCTAACCTCCTCCCAACAAGCAATGCCACCAGGCATCGCAGCCAAGGGCTGGTAAATACCAGGATTTATAAACAGCAGTGAGAGGGAGCTGTAATGAGATCAGTGTGGAGGATTGCAGCAAACGGCCTATAAAGCAATTTTAAAATGGGATTTCCTGCAACAAAAGCCAGCTCCCAATAACCTTTTCCAATAACGCAAGGTGAAAAGGGTTGGATTTGAATTATAATACCCGATACTAAGGCGTGGACAGACAGATTTGTACTCTCCTTACAGGCGACTGCTCAGGCAATGTGTTAATCTATCATCAGGAAAGAAAAGGAAATCTTAAAATAAATCTATGCAGGTACATCCAGGAGCAAATTACCGTGCTAGGAGAATCCAGCACTGTATAATCGAAAGGAAAGGAACAGTCCGTTATTATTTGCTGTTGTTACACGGAATATTAGACAGCATCGAGGAATAAAGTCACAAATGAGAGCAAGCAGCGAACACAGCCATGTTTGTTTCCCTTTCCCAGTTCCATTCCAGATGTAGTTCTCAAGGAAAAAAAAATTACTCATAAACTTTATGAAACATATCTGAAATAGATGTTTTTCTTTCAAAAAATTTCTAGGCACTAACACATCCCTACTCAGGGTTAGGCAAAGGATTTCTTACCTGGAAAAAGCCCCTTCGTTTCTCAGGGTTGGTCTCTTTGGTATTTTTCCGAAAGAGCAGCGAGCTGGGGCGCAGGGTCACCGGCACCCCCTGCGCCCAGCCCGGCACGGAGCCAACGCCGCTGCCCGTCCGACTCCGGGCCAAACCCGGGTATGTTGTATATTCCCGCGGTATAAAAAGGAAAGCAACGGCCCTAGGCTGTCTTCCCCCCCCCGCCCCGCCTGCCCTTCCCCCGGTACAGCGCGGCTCCTTTGCGCTCTATTTTCAGAGCTGCTCCCTCCCCGCTGCGCGCTTCTGCCCGGAGCGCAGCCTCCGCTTTGCCCCGTCTTTTTGCAATTGCATCCGTGCTAAAATCCAAAATCAAACTATTTCGAAGATATTTTCCTTTTACTTTAAAAGAGGGCATTTTAGTAGGGAAAGCGCCTCTTTAGGTACATCTGGTCGTGATTTTCCAGCGCTGCGTTCCCATGAGCCTGTAGTTAAAAATAAATCAAAGGCAGAGAACCCGGAGAAGGGAGTTTTCGTATTCCGCCGCTGCTCAGGCGGCTTTCTGGTCGTTAAACTGAATTTGTAACACTTGGGGATTTCTTTCCACGTGGGGGCTATTAGCACGGTATTTAAGGGCTATTAGCTCGGCGTTTGTGCTTGTTAACGGTGATGCCTATTTTCAACTGCATGTGGCTTCACAAACCTTTAAGCTACGAGCCTGCTTCTCCCAAGAAGGAAAAGGTGCCCTTTGGAAAAGTAACTATTAGCACTCGCTGTTGTAGGTCTTCTCGATACCGGGGTGTTGTCCGACGGTGATATGAAAGCGTAAATCCTGGTAGAGCCTTAATTCCACACATTTGGGGATTTTTTTTTTTTTCTTTTAGGAAGAATGAGTGCCTAAATTGTGCAGACCAGTAGGAAAGTGTCAGGAAGGTTATGAAGGAGGACTTACCACCGCTGTCGACGGTATACCTGAATGTCATTTGGAAAGTGAACTAATAGCAAAGAGAAGCGACAATTGTCCATCCGAGCTGGGTCCCTCTTTTCTTTTAGCTCTTATCCACCGCCTTCACTGGGACAGAGGGTTGTTGTTTGCTTGGTTTTACCTGCTACCCGCTTTGAACATCCGAGCGGCATTTCCCCGAGGGCTTTGGGGAGCCTCTCACCGCCGGGCCACCTCTCCCGGGTGGGTACATCTTGCAGCACGGCCGGGGGCTGCGGCGGCCCGAAAACTTTTCCATTTTACCCAGCTACAAGCGACAGCCACTGGTCCTCTCCCTGCCGTCCCCCGGGAGGCTTAGGACTTCCTAGGGGTGACCCTGGTTCTTCCTCCCGGGACCGTGGTTCCCCCCCCCCCGGGACTATCCGGACTGTCAGCGGGTGTCCCTTCGTCCTGTCCCCTGGGAGGGGAGACCCAGGTCGGCCTGAATCTCTGCTAGTCTCTCCCCTCTCGGTGAGCACGCACGGCACTGACCGAGGGGTGGCCGCTTTTCGGTGACCGAGAGGAAAGGGGGAGGGGGGGGGGGGGACAGGGGACACGGCTGGTTCATCCCTGAAAAATAGCCGGGAACGCTGGGTTTGCAAAGCAGGAGCATTGCTGTGCGCTGGGGTCCTGCGAGGAGCAGGTCCCCTTCCCCCCAGCCTGCGAGGGAAACCGCCCCTTTGCCCCCCCCCAAGCCGACCCGCGTGAGGCTGAACAGAGTAGATGGGGCAGAAAGGGGGGTTGGAAGGGAGAACATTTGCTCATTAAAAAGCCTTCAAAGGTGACAGAAGTCCGTCAACCCGCTGATCCGAGCCCTCTGTTTCCCCTGGAGGGGAGTGGTCTCCCCCGGCCGAGGGTTCATCCAGGGATCCCCGCAGGTGGTGGGTCCCCCCTTGGGGCGGGGGTGGCCCCGGGGGGGGGGGGGAGGGCAGGCCCCGGGCCGGGGG
>NW_010973342.1:3591903-3656751 GCF_000737465.1 Haliaeetus leucocephalus
GGAAGGCTCCAGCCCTGCCGGCTTTTCCCCTTCGGTTGCAACCGTGCGGCGGGCGGGAGCGCCGGGCACGGGGGCGGCTGGGGAGAGGGCTGACCGAGGCAGGGCGATAAACAAACAAACACAAACAAATAAACAAACAGACAAACGCGAGGCTCGGCTGGGATCGCTGACTCGCATCCAGCTCGCCGCGGGTTGTCGCGGCCGCCGAGGCGGCGTCTCCTCCTCTCGCCCTGCAGCGCCTGGAAAAGGGTGCGGGGAGCCCGCGGCTGCGGGAGGAGCCGCCGGGAAACCTGCCGGGAAATAAACCTACCGGGAAATAAACCTACCGGGAAACCGGGGGGAAGGCGCAGAGGCACGGCCCTGCCTGACAACTAATCGATAAGCGCCCATTAACCAAGGCTTCCAGGAAACGGTGCGAATCCTCCTCTTGCTCCTTTTGCAACCGAACAGCAGAGCGAACGCGAGGAAAAGATTTGCAAGCCGGCGCGACGGCGTTCGTACAAAACCAACAAACCAAACCCTTCCTCTGTTCGTTTCAAGGGAGAACGCCGAGAACTGCAATGCTGCTGCTCCCCCCTTCCCGAAAAAAACAACCCCACCCCACCAACAACCCCCCCCCAGACCAAAAGAAAACCACCCCCCAACCAGCCCTAGATTTCAAAGGTACCCGCGGGCTCTCACAGGGACGTGTGTTGTGGCATGTCAATGCTACCAAAGGTTTCTCACGCACACGGACGTGGGAAGAAGGTGGCGAAGCCCCCGCCCGGGCCCACGGAGGAGCTGCGACCTCCGCCCGTCCCGCGGGTCGCGCTCGGGCGGCCGCGGCTGCGCTGCCCGCCCGGGGACACGGTGGCAGCATCTCTGCCCGTGCTGCCAACGTCGCCAGAAACCGTTCCACCACCTGCTTAGTCCTAAGAGAAGGGAACGATTTAATTCCGTATTTCTATTTCTAGTCTTTCTCTCCCGCTCTCCCTTCCTTTCTTTTTCATTTGCTTTCTTTCCTTCTTCCTTTCTCTCTCCCCCCTCCCTTCCTCCTTCCCTCCCTCCTTTCCTTCCCTCCGTCCTTCTCTTCCTCCTTTCTCTCTCCCTTCCACTTCTGCATGCCCTTTCTCTCTCATTCTTTCGTTCTTTCCAGTCGTTGGCTCTGGCTTGAAGGAGATCCGATGTGATTAAACTCACAGGGCGTTGGAGGGCAGAGGTAAATTAAGCCAAAGCGACAGAAAAGATGAAAGAGGCTTGCTCGACTCGGGTGCCCGAGGACAGCTGCCCTCCTCCTTCCACCCCTGGGTCACGCAAACTCCCCTTCTCCCGATCCTGCCCCGGAGATGCTTCTTCCGACCACACCGAAAAGGAATTTTGGGGTTTTTTCCCCGCCGCCTCCCCCGGGACCCTTCTCCCGATCCTCCCCCGGAGATGCTTCTTCCGACCACACCGAAAAGGAATTTTTGCCCCCCCCCTTTCTTTTTTAACTTCTCGCCCCTCGGGGCTTAGCGGAGAAACCCGCCCGGGCCGCAGCTCTGCCCGCCCCCGACGCACCGGTGCAAAGCGGGGAAACCGTGGGGAGGTGATGGGGGGGGCAGCGAGGAAAGGAGGGCTGCGACCTGCGGGGGCTTCACCATGGGGGGGGAGCAAAGCCCTGCGAAGGGGGTGTCTGCCCCGTACAGAGCGGGAGGCGAGGGCTGGCGGCGGCCGCGGGGGGGGTCGGCCCCGTCCCGGTGCCGCCGGTGCCTCCGGGCAGCGGGAGCCGCCGTCCTCCGCTCCGGGGCCGGGGAAGGCGGCGGGCGGCTCTGCCGGGGGTCCCCGCCGCAAGGAAGGCGGGGAAAAATAAAAAAAAAGAAGATAGGGTCCCGATCCTCCCGCTGCACCTGCAATTCAGACATCGCATAAATACGATTTAAACCTCGTGGTTTTATTAGCGCGGAAAAGGACGATGGTAATAATAATAAAAGCCCACAACCAAGCCAAAAGAGCGGAGATCTACTGAGATTTAAGATTCCTTCTTGCAGAGCAAGGCGTGAATGTCGGTGCTTTTCTGTCCGACAGGACCTTTTAAATGCTAAACTGTTCGGGGCCATGTTAAAGGTGTCTCGAAATGCAGCAACTGAAGAAGACAACCAAATCCGATTGCAAATTTTGAGGGGTCCCAGTTTATCTTTCGGGCAATCAAAGGGAAACACGAAACGCCGGGACCAACCAGCTGCAATCGCGAGTAGCGAAAACCCGAGGCATAAATAATTTTCAGGGTATTGGCATGGCGATAAAAAGTCATCTAAACGGAGGTGCAGCTGAATTTTAAAGTCGGTCGGTACACAACCACTTGCTTAAGAGGTCGGCAGCTTTAAAAACAATCCGTGCTCTGTTCGTTTCTCTAAAATAATGTCGAAAGCGCGTCGTGAGTTTTCTTTATAACCGTAACAAAATTAAGCGATCGAAATGGGAGAGCAGCGTTAGCCAAAGACGCTGGGATGCAGGAGATCTAATATCAGCCCAAGTGGAAATACATCAAAACCGCCGTGCACGAAAATCCTGCGGAGATTTAGAGCAATAAAAATACAAAACAAAACAAAGCAAAGGACGCAGTTGCTTTCCCTCTTAACGATTACGTGTTTCAAGTGAGGATAGGAGAAATCGCATTTGGAGTGATCAATTCCATGTTAAAAAACCTCTGGCAGAGAGTTATGGAGGGCTGAGAAATTTGGATCGTGTCATGAATGTGTTTTAAACGGAGATGTGAATTTTTAGGTCGTAAATATACAATATTTATTTTCTTACAGCCGGAGAGAAATAAACAAGCAAATACAGAGTAGACCTAATTCTTTAAACGGGAAAACAAATCAGTCGGGTGTGGGTTTGTTCGCGTATTGATTTACTTCTCTGATGGATCATTTCTCCAGAGACTTATCAACAGGAAAAGAAAAAAAAAAAAAGAAAATCAGGTGAATTTTTCCCGGTGAAAGACGGTCTTGGGTAAAAGACACAGAGTTCTACTCCCGGGCCCTCCCCCCTCCCCAAATGCAGGGCTTTTCTGGCTAGAAAACCCTGCGTGATTTGCAGCACACCCGCAACTCGCTCCCGCTGACTACTCCCTCCCTGCCTCAGTCCGCTTAATTTGTAAATAAGTTTCAGGGCCCCTTTTCACAGAACCCAGTTGAGCAGGTAATTTGTTGTTAGTTCTTGTTTAAATGTTCTGAACCATGCACTCAAAAATAGGAAAACTATACACAAAAGAGGCAAACATGGGAACACAACTGGAAATTACTGAGTTATAAAAATGTCAAAGAACAGCAATTTGCAAAGAGGCATCAGTAATTGTCCGCTACATTAACGGAAATGATTTGCCAAGCCCAACCCTTTTGTTCTCCCCAGGATGGACGGGCGCTTCGCCATCGACCTCAATGGGACTGCAGCAGGACCTTTGCATCAGGCTCTGAGCTCAGGGAGCTGCTCAGGGCCCGGGGCCGGATCCTGCCCTGCAGACCCGCAGGCTGGAGCGTGTTTTCAGGGGGAATCCGCTGGATTTACGGTAGGCTGCCCGGAAGGGAAGGAGACGTGCGCATCTGAGCCTGGGATTTGAGGGCATCTCCCAAGGATTCAAGGAAAGCAGTGGCAGCTGCGTTAACAGGAGAGCTGAATGGAAAGCACAGATTGATGGGATGGTCTCCAGCAGGCCTGGGAGTGACAGGCTGCGGCCGGCTCATGCCAGCGTGTGGTGACGCGCTGTGGTCAGGCCGAGGCACTGGGATGTTCCCCCTGGCCTGGAAGAGCCATGCTTCCCCCCAACCCAGGGAGGCTTACGTAAGTCCGTCCCCTGTTGTTTAGCTCTATCATCTCCCCCAAATCAATCGCATTTCATAAATGAACTCCCATTGTAAGGCCAGTCTGGCTTCTCCGTCTGCAAAGAGCCCCTTTCCCTACTAGAACATCAGGGAGACATTTTTTGCCTCAGGCTCAGCCAGGGCAGAAATGAAGCTTGCGCAGACAGGCCAGGCTGTTGCCCTGTGGGGTTATGTTTTGTTGCTCGCCTTATTCTGCCTTATTTAGGACACCCCAAACTTTGGAATTGATGTGCAAAGAGACGAGCCCCAGATTCAGAGCTCCAGACTCCACCTGCCTGAACCTGCTCCATTATCTTCAGCTTCCCCCCCTCCCCAACTTTTCTTGCATCCTCACGGTCTAAAAAGTAAACAAAAAAACCCCAAAGCTAGGGACTGATACGGTCGTATGACTGCAGGTGCCAAGGCTGTAACCTTTGGTATTTATGTTTTAAGCCAGCCCCCGTTCAGAACTGGTTTCTAACTGTTCACATTTACATCAGCAGGGCTCTGCCCAGAGCCTTGCTTGTGTTTTGAGAGGGAATATTTTGCACAGACTGTGACTCAGGAAAGTGTATCTGGTCTTAGGGCTGCCAGAAGGGTTTCATCTCAGATTTGCTTACTATCCAGGGAAGCATAAAACCAACATCCACTATACAACATTGCACTGTGAAAAATACACCTTAGGAGTTTCAAAACATTATGATTGTTTAAAAGCAGAACTGCTTGTGTAACACATTGCTGGAGAGCGCCACGGTAAAACCCTCATGAGCTGCAGTGAAGCCAGGATTTCACTGAAGTCTCTGCCTGTGATTTCATTGCTAAAGTCATACCAGCCACTCATAACTAATCAACAGCAGGAAACAAGACAGCTCCAAGTATATTATTTCCCTAGAAGAATGGGCATTTACCTTCTTAATAAAAAAAAAAACCATGTAAAATAAACATCCGAATTTCAGACATGACGTTCTCTTTAATGACTGGATTAGTATCTGGTAAGTTAACCAACTTTAAAAAAATAATTCTGTGATCAAATTTTATTGGTTTCAAGCAGAAATTCCTTTCCTCCTTTTACCCTCTACCTCCCAGTGGATACTTTTTTAACTTAAAAGCAAAAGGAATGTTTTGCACTTATCCTACAGAGGATTTTTTTGTTAAGCTGATTTCTTGTATCCCATGAACAGTATTAGGCAACAAGATAATATGGATTTTCCTCGCTGAGACCTGTAAGATAGGATTAAAGGACTGTTCAGGGCCTGATCCTGTCCTCCTGGGTTTTTCAGACTGGTATGCCTGGTACTGAGGAGCCAAGAGGCCAGCGAGCCCCCACGGAGCAGATTCCAGCTCAGAGCCTCTGAGCAAACAGCCTCTTTGCAGGCCTCCCCCACGGCGAGCATCACTCAGCTGCCTTGGCCGAGCAGGGTGCCAGAAGCCAAACTCCACCTGGAAACACAAATATTATTAAGAGCTGTGCTTAGAAGAAATGTGACATTAATTTGCTTCGATGTGTGCCGTCCTTCTGCTTAGGGAATTCATGGAAATCTGGATTTTGACATCCTTCTTCACATACACTGCCCGTTGCCTTTCAAGCTTTTCATCAGTGCCAGCGGGATGGTCTGAAGAAAATCCCAGCATACGAGCAGGCTCGTTATTCAGACCATACGGAGAAAATCCAGAATTGGGCTGGCAATTTCCAAGCTTGGCTTTTGATATTCAGCACATGGGTAAAGTCAACCTTACTCAGGATCACAAGTGTGTTAGGCCAGGATTAGGTGTTAGTGGGACTGGCTGAGGCAAAAGGAGAGCTGCCCTCGGCTGCTGTGCAGATGCTTTAAGAAGAAGAAACCCCAGGCAGAATGGATATGAAGACTAAGTTTGCCTGACATTTCCCATTTTTAGACAACCCTGTGACCTGATGCTTAGAACTTTGACCTGAATTTTTCTTGACACAGAGAGAAAAGAATATTTTTGGCAGGGAAAACAGAATGTGTTGGATATCAGTATAAACAGTGAGGATTACTACAAATGACCAAATGATTGCTGCAATGAAGTAACTACATCTTCTGGGCAGAACCTGCAGTCGTGATGTAACTCCCAGAAATATTTCAGAAATAACAACAACAATAACCGTAACTGTAAGAATAATTTACAGTGGCAAAAGTATCACTACCATCACTCTTAGGAACCTTGTGTTTGCACTTAGCTGGCAGCAGCCAGGCAGCTATCACACACTGAAAAGCATTCAACAGGTAAGAAAAAGAAATGTGCAAAAAAAAAAAAAAAGATCCTGAAAACTCTTCTGAAGAATAAAATAATTCTTTTTGCACCACAATGTAAATGTAGGTCAAATCTTTGTAAGGAGGAAAAGGAAGTTACAGGATTTACACCCCATTTATATTCAATGTCTGTCTTAACTCCTTTAGATAACTTTGAAAGTTGTGCTGTAAATCTTGCCGCAATACCTCGATCAACCAAATACATCAATCAGCAATGGGCCCTAATCTGAGGAAAGATTTCCAGTTCTATATCAATTTGCTATTGATTTATGAAGCCAGAATTTAATCCTTCCCAGCATGCCTCTATTTTTAGTTTCAGATAGGTTACTGAGTGTGTGATACATTTAATGCACTGATAGTATTATGTACTTTTAACACTCTTCCATTTCTATGAAAATACAACAAAATACAATATAAAAAAAAGGCTGGGTGAATTTAAACCTTCTTTTAAAAGAAAGTTTCATTACCTCTCACTGAGTTTTATAAGTGGAGAGAAAAATATATGGAATATACATGTGTGTGTGCGAGTAGAAGGAAACCAGCTATCCGCTGCAGATCATTTGCTCAACAGGATTTATTTACACAGAGTTGTTTAAACTTGGAATTGTAATTTGCACTCACTGGTTGGCATAACTGATAAATCCACTTATTTTGCTCTTTTTCTAGCTTTTTTTCCCCCATATCCTTTCAGAAGGCTAGTAGTGTCTTTTTTCACCAGATTTGTTAAGGTTTATTTTTTGATCTACTAGTTTGCCGTGTAGTCACAGCAACTGGATCCAGCTGACAGAAGGAATTCCAATAACATTGAGAGATTTTTAGGAGTTTTGGTACTACTGCCATAATCCTCTCATAACCAGAAGCATCTAATGATGAGTCAGAAAATGTCGTGCCTTCTACCTTGTCTCCTGATCAGGATTAAATAGGCACATACTGCTGCCCTTCAGTTTGAGCCTGATCATCTGCAGTGATACAGCTCTATCGGTAAGGTGCCTGTATTAGGCTGCCCTGGGTCTCTACAGTAATTTATGATTTCCCTTTTACTTGAAGCATACTTCTTTGTAGAAGGTTGGCATGAGATGATTATTAGGTACCAGAAACAAACTGGGATGCTCTCTATAGTTTATGTCATAATAAGGTGAAAATTCTATTTGTTTTTAAATAGATGATACATATATGAAACATGGCTCCCTAACATAATATTTTCAGAGGTACTTCTGCTTTGTTGCTAAATGCATGCTGAATTTTAATGTCTAAAGGTTTTCCTTCCCACTGTTAATTTGCAGCCCTAAAAACTCCTGCTAAGACTGCAACTAGTTCTTCCTGATTTAGCACCATCCTTGCTAGCAAAGTCTCAGATTTAGAAAGTGCAATCCAGAGCTGTCAACCGGGTGACTTGACTTCCTATACAACATCCCCAGCTATGTCCTCATCTCATCCAGTCCTAGGGTGTCTCTAAGTAGACACTGTAATCTCCTGCTTGTAAACTACTTCCAGTACTTCTGAAGTACTTCTTTTTTGAGATATACTTGTATTAAGCTCAGCAAGTATACACTAGTATGTGAAATGCAGGGACCAGGAGGTTAGTTCTTTTTCAAATGCAAGTTCTTGTTCTCTAATCTGTCCTCATATGGGAGTCATTCTGGATACGCAATGGTCTGTCTTGAACTTTCATGTATCTTGTTTAATAAATCTTTTCTGAGGTGAGGTAGTTGCATAAAGTATTCGAGGAGTGTGTATGCACGATGGGTTTATTAAAGTAGCATCGTTTGTATATTGGTTCGTCTTCCTTCCCTAATGTTTTCTAACACCCTATTTTTCTTTTTGACCACAGCTGACCACTGAAATGATTCTTTCAAAGATTTATGCAAATTGACTCATCATTCCTTTGCAAATGGGGATAGCACTGTGTACATATACCTGTAGATACGCCTTTAGTTATGTATGTGTTTGTATATACAGAGAGTTTCATTATTGGCTATGTGCATGTTTTTTTATTCTTCAGTATTGAATTTACCTTTTTTTTGGTCCATTTTGTATCAAAAGATATTTCTGAAATGCTTCATAGATGGTTTTAATTCTGACCACTCCAGACAATTTGTCATCATTAAAAAAACCTGCTACCTCACTACGCACCTTCTTTCCAGACGATTCACAAATATGTTGAACATCTGGATGCCTGTGGGACTTCATTAGCAATTACCTTCTACCATTTATCACTACTTTTTGTTACAAATCTTTAGAGCAGTTATTAATCCACAGGAGGATCTTCCCTCTTATCCCATTAAATCCTATCTACTTTAAATGGTTCTGATAACTGACCTCATCAAAAGCTTTTTAGAAATCTAAGAACATTACATCAAGTATGTGACCTTCATCCAGAGGCATATTTTCTGCTTTGAAGAACTTTACTACGCTTAGGAGACATAACTTCTCTCTATGAAAGCCATTTCAACTCTATTTCTACCAATGCTTGAGACAGAAATCAGACATACTCATCTCTGGTTCTCCAGGCATGCCACAGAACCTTTAAAAACTGGGTGTCACATGAACCTTTCTCCCTTCCTCTAGTCCTGAGGCTGATTTTAATAACCGATTTAGGAGTTTCAAATCGACATTTCTTTGGGACTCTGGGGAACACCTTCTGTCCTAGAGATTTGTCACCATTTATTGTATTGACCTGTTCTATAATTTATGCTGGTGTCGGGAAGAGCCCACAGGCTATGGTTAGAAATCCATACGCAAGGGAAGAAATGTGGTTTGAATTTCCTCAAGCAGTTGAAGGAATGGGATGTGGGTCTCCTTCTTCCAGCATGAGAGCCTTAACCCCTATTAACTACTGCTGTGTGTATGCTACAGTTCGTGTCCTGCTGTGTCTTACTACATCAAACCCTTTTTGAGCGGGAGAGGCTGAGGAGCAGCTACTTTACAGTTTTGACTGAGTTTAGGCAGAAGCTAAGGCGGCCAGCCCTGTGAAGGCTGAGGTCAGTCTGACTGAGCCCAGATGGAGAAGCTCAGCTGTTTAGGCACTTGGATGTTAAAAGTGAGGTGTCTGTAGAGTTGAGGAGCTCTGCACTCGAGTTCTACTTGTGTTATGCACATGTCTGTCATTTTATTACTACACTTACAGTCAGCAAAGAGGAGTGGACTTATTAAATGCAAAGACTTTTTTTTTTCACAGAAAAATCATTATTGTAAGGATGTGCTTTGATAAAGCCCATGGAAGTGGAGTAATGAAACTTCATTATTAATACACTACTCAAATACATCTCATACCTGGAACTTTACTGTTACAAAGAAACGTATCAGTCACTCATTTCTACAAGAGTTCATGCCAGACTCCTGTTGAAATCTGGCCCTTGGACCTGCAGCGCTTCACTACCGTATGTAAATAAAAGCAGCAGAACATCTTGGCTTTCAAACGCTTTGGATGATAGAGAAGAAGCATGCAGATGTTGTAGATTATGCAGGGGGAACATATTGTCATTGGCAGGCTGGGCAAACAGCAACATCCAAAATGCTTTCAGTAAATGAATAAAAGGTGAAGAAATATAACAGGTACCATTTTTTTTTCTTTTTTTTAGTACTGGAGTTGCAAAGCAGTATCACCGTCTACCCTACAGCATTATACATACCAAAATCAAATCCCACGCATCTGTTGTTAAATGGACTTTTACAATAATGCCTATCTATGTGTAACCAGGTATTGTAGGCAAAGCCGTTATTTTTTTGTTTTTTGGTTAAATGCTTTATTTATTTCTTAAGAAGTAATATTCAAGGTTATATCCAGAAAAATTCCCCACTCGGGATATAAGTTTAAGCAAATAGAAGTCACAGCACCATCTGCAATTTTGTTTGTAAGGGGCACTATAGACCAGTGTGTACAAACCAGCCAGACGGTGGATCCCGCTGGGACCTCCATGGAGTGACACGCCTGCCTGCTGCACGATTCCCATTTGGCTCTCTACCTTTGTCAGCCCAATGCAGATGGACAACTTCTACGTTTTGCAAGTGTGCAAATGGTTGCAGACCACTGAAGGTGACATTGTCAAATGTATTACTTCACTCTTGATCTTAATGTACATGTAAGAGTGTCTCTTTACATGTATGCTTGAAAGAGCTTAATCTAAGAGGCAGCTCGTAACAACAGCTTTCATGGTCTCTTGCTACTATTCTTTTGTAGTTTTAGTAACCATGATCTGCATAATGATACAATAAGACAATATCATCTTACTATTGTAATATATAAACAGGACATATTTGCAGTAATGGATGTTGGTATCAAAAGATTGTCACCCAGGTTTTCAAAAGCAGCCAGCATCATTTACCATCACCTGAAATCTACCTTGGTTTCCTCAGGAATTAAGCTATCATTTCTCTCAGAACAACCTTTGCACACTTTTGCCTCTGCCCTCCAAGCCTGAACGACTGACTTTTTCTCATGAAGCACTGAAGTGGGGAAAATGACTTCATGTCATCCAACCCATGAGGTCCACATTAGGCCCATGTGGGAACAGTTTTTCAGAGGATTATGACTTAACACAGGGAAAGGTGACATCAGGGGACGAGGTGGGGATGCTGACAGAGCGAAGAGAAGTTCTATGCCTTGTAGCAGGACTTCTATTGTCATCACAATGAATTCTCCTTAGAGGAAATACAAGCCCTAGAAATGCAGATGTCCATGTTTCTGTCCTCTCTTAATCCCAAAACCTAAAGAGAGGGAACCTAGCTGGTACTTTACACATGTGGTGAAGTCTTAACAGTTGCTAAAAACCTTGGAGAGTCTCAAAGTCTCAACACTTCACAGCTTCCTTTCTGAAGAGGGTGAATCACAGGCTGGGTGGAATTACCTTGCATTGAATTGATCGATTATGTACAGAAATAGGATAGATCCAAAGCAAGAACAAAAGCGAGAGAGGGTCTGAAAATCTGAGGAGAAGAAAGGAAAAGGCACTCTGATATTTTTTGCCAAGGAAAATACAGTAATACATCTCATTGTGCTTGAAAAGATTGGTCTCGGACTAAGATTGCAGCGTAATGAAGTGCAGTGTGCTGTCACTGTGCTGTGGAGAGGGGAAGGAAAATGCCCCTGTGGCTGCAGAACTCCCTGAACTGGTGCTGCATTCCCCACTGTGGTGTAAAATGTGTGCAGGCAGGTAACTGTGCAGAAAACCCTGTAGATTTTAGGGAAAATGATATATTGATGGCTCTCCTTAGACCAGTAGGGCTTTCATTCCTTGCAGCACAAAATCATAGAAAACTGGGTGTGAAGAGAGATATTTGTCCACCTCCTGTCCTAAACCATAGGCAGGGTTTGTCTAATGTTTTGTCATGAATAATATTCTGGGGAACAAAAGTATTCAGATGCTACTCATAAAAGCCACTTCTGCTTTGCATATGTGGCTTAATTTTAATTTAATACACTATAAAATACAAATAATGATAGAATACTTATGCACTGTGGGAACGCCACCTCAAATTTTACAGTAATCAGTGGAAATCTGATTTCTAATTGTGTGTAAACCCCTGAAGCTAAGGCTCACGCACTGCTCTTGGCACCGGTTGGTTTGGGTGCTGTAGGTGAAGGTGGAAGATATTTTTCTGTATGATTCTAGAAAGGTAAAGCCAGCTCCTCACTCAGCTCCACAGGTAATGGGGAAGTAAGTTAAAAAAAAAAAGAAAAAAAAGAAAAAAAGGGAAAGACAGACAGAAACACATGGAGACATAAACAAATACTAAGATCACTAACTAAACAGCCTGATTTTTAAGTGTTGGGCCACCAATAAAGACCCACTAAAGCTAGGGATGTCTCTGTGTGCTCTGCAGTTTTTCAGACTAGGGAAGAAAATATTGATTTAGCTTAAAAAAATGTTAAGGGTATAAGCTACTAAGGTCCTAAAGACACAGCCTGTCTGTCTGTTTGTTCCTCTGAAAATCTTGCCCTAAATCTCTTAACTTTGGGTATCCTTTTTTTTTTCCTACATCTTGACCTTACTGCATTCCAGGGACTCTTAGCAATGGATTAAGGGCATATTTAGCTGTGACCAATCTGTTATAGCTGAACTCCTGAGATGTCTGCAGTCTCCTGACTAGTGTGAATTGATGCTTGCCAGCACAAATGTCTCTCTCTGTAACTTGTATTTACTCCATGATGCTTATTGCCACACTAGGTTTGTTTCAAGAAAGAAGATCTATTTCTGTGAACACCTTCCCATTTTCCTAAAAAAGTTTCTGAATTTTTATTGATAGAAATTACAGGAAGAAAAGCAGTGGGCTTGTTTTCCTCCTTTTTTTTAAAGCAGTTTTTGCAACGCTGATTTTCTTTTTCAACTCATTTAAACTGATTTGCATGTTAAAACACAAATTCTGGTCCACTTTGCTTCCACCATTCTCCTAAGCAGAAGGACACTACAATTTCCATGAACTATGAAACTCCTATAAAATTTGCAGAGGACTTACAGATTTATGGTCATATAGTTAATCATTTGAAGACAGAAGTTGCTTGCTGGGGTAGTTTCCTAACCCCAAGATGTTCCTCTCTGTAGGTGAGTGCACACAACCACAACACAGATCCAGGCACTTTGTGAGCTTGGGGGGAAACTGGTGGGGTTCGTGCCGTGTCGCTGCTCTAATGTAGGTGCATTATTTCCCAGGAAACAGAAACTGGATTCCTGGGCAGTCAGTGTGTGTTTGTGAGGAAATGAAGACTCTTGAATGTCCTTGATTTCCAGTTATAAACAATTTAAGACCGCTCAGAAGATGCCATTTTTCCTATAAAACCAGGCATCTCCAAATATTAGCACAGTGCTGATGACCAGCCCTACTTTCAGCAAAGCTTAGGAGAGGGGCAGCCCTGGGATCAGGCTCAGTATTTCTTGCAGAATGGCACTGAAACACGTTGTACTCTGTGCCTTAATACAGGTGAAATGGGAAAGAGGATAACATTTACTAAAACTCAAATGCAATTGCTTGTTCAGTCCTTACAGGGATGAAAACGTGTATTTTCCCACTGTCCTATAAGTAAGCGTTGCCAATGCAACTCCAAATAACTGCTACCACTCTAAAAAAAGGAATCTAAACTCCCTTTTCATCAGTGAAAAACTTGCCCTTACTTTAAAGGATTTGGGAATTAACAGGTAATAGGCTGCTTATTTATTTACTGATTTGTGTGTATCAGATAATGGTTATCAGATAAATGAGAACCTCAGTGGAATTAATCTGAAAATCTTCAATGTCCTTACCGTTAGCTAATAGCAGAAGAAATAACAATCCATTAAAAAAGCCTTGCTCTTTACTTTCACTCCTGTATTTGCATTTCTCTTAGTGAATAACTGCCATTTAATTATGAAAATACTAAAACTACCTTTTATGACTCTCGCGAGTTTTCATGACTTCCTGGTTGTTTCCACCTAATCTCTCAGATGCAAGTCTTGATAATGAAAAGTGACAGAAGTGCTGGGATTCCCAGATTTCAGACGGTCTCCACCACCTCCGGGGTTTTTACAGGGTAACCTACGCGGGGAAAACCCTCAGTCCTGCAGAACCATTCCCCTTCTCTGTAACACCAGTGACATCTAGCGGCTGACTCAGATCCTTCACAAAGTTATAAAATAAATAAACAGATGGGAAAAAAAAAAAATTCTATCTGTTTCACCAAATATTTGTAGGCACTTCTTCCCAAACTACGAAAAGCTTTCACTGCAGTTTCCCACGCCGACCTGGCCACAACGGCTCTCCCAAAACTGCAGTTACCGTGTGAAATCTCACACCATGTGCTGTATTTTTAGGCCAATAATGTCAAAGAAATTCGAAACCTGGGAAGATGAAACGATACACAGAGAGTTTAAGACAGTGCAGTTCCCTCATTCACAATCACGTGGTACAATCTCCTGATAATCAAAATCTGTCTTACTGAAGAATAACTCGATCCCTATAAAAACAAGAGAAGAATGAATTGAAGACTGAGCTCCCAGCTAAACCCAAAGATTTCTCACTGAGCTTTCCAAATCTTCTACAAAAGCTATAGGAGCTCCAAGGGGATGGAGGGAGAGAAAGGAGAAAGGGGAGGGGGGACGGACCATCTAATCATAGCAGAGACGTCTGCTTCACTTAGAATTACTCTGCTGATATTGCCAAGCATCTCTTCTGCTTCTGACAGTCCTGGGCAGGGAGTCAAGTGCGATGTTGTGATTAGCAGAGATAGAGGGGCCATATCAGGTCCGGTGGCTTGCACTAAAGCCCTTCTTTACTCGTTTACTGTGAATAAATTTAGAAGGAGAGCCCGTGTAATTTATCCTTGCTATTCCAGCTGAATATCTTTTTACCTCCTTTCTAAGTTACACTGTGGAAGTAATTTCCTTACTCCTGCCTATGGATGTTCTTGCAATTAAAACAGAGGCAGTGCCTGGGAAGCCCAGCCACAGACTAGGACAGGGGAGGTGCCCTGCCAGCAATGAAAGGCTGACCAACACCCGGAGTCCAAGGAGGAGGTTGGTCTCTGGAGCCCAACTTCTCAAGGGCTCCTCTTGCTTATTGCACTGCATCTGCCACCGTCCAAGATCCATCAGCAGCACTGAGCTTGGACATAATGCCCTTCTTCAGCATCCCCCGCAAGGGAGCATCTCTCTTGCCCTATCCTTGCTACAGTCACAGTACATAAGAGTCATAGATAGATAGATAAAATTATGAGAAGGAGGAAAATAACGTAGTGGGGCAATCTCTTCAAGGTGCCGACTATACTGGCTCAAAGTTTTCGGATAGATTATGTTCTCTTGGGAAATATTGCTTTGACTGAAATTAGTGACTGAAAGTGAATAATTTTCACCAAAGTTTGACCCCAAAATAGTTTAAAAAACTATATGTCATATAATTTCTAAATGTTGCAGCAGTAAAGGGGAAACTGTGATGATGATATTCCCATTTTTTGGGGAATTACAGTTTGTTGATAACATTGACTTTAAATTTTCAGTTGGGATGAAAGAAACATTTCAGAACATCATAGTTCTCCATGAAGTAGGAAACCTTAGTTTCAGCTGGACTTCACTGAAGCTAATAGTGAATATAACAGCTATTTTTTGGATTGCTCTGTTATGTTTTTATAGGTAGCAATTCCCACTGAATAGTCAGAATATATTCCTCAAGAATAAGCTGCTAACACCAGTTGAGATTCAACACTACTTTTTCCTAGAACATTTGCAAAAGCCACATATGTCTAGGAAAGAAAAAGAAAGCATGATCTTAATACATAGATCTAACAGAACTCTTTGAAGAGATTCAAAAACTGCTGTCTGATTTTGAACTCTGAAAGACCAAGAGGATCATTTTATGTGCCCAGTACAGCAATGATCACTAACCTAATTGATGACCGAAGGAGAACAACAGTTCTCCAGCTTTACTGGTTCAGCTACTACCCCCAATAAATTGTTGTAAAGCAGAACAGTGGACTATTAAACTAATCCATCATTATTAGCTCATGTACAACAACTTGCAAACTGCTGAAGTGGAATCGCTCTGAGCCTTCCCAGCCTGATTTAAATGCTTAGAGCAAGTTCCTCTTGTTATGTGACCATAGATAAGGAGTAAGCAGGGAATTTCAGACTAGAAAGTACTGCTGCTTCCAAACAACCAGTGTCAGCATCTCTCCACAGCAGTTAAATGTGCAGCAGTAGAGCTGTCTCTGGGGTCCTCTGCCCATGAGCAAGTTGTGACCCAGGTCTTCTGCAAGGCTGCCTCTTAGATTTATACCCTTGTATTTCTCCTGCACCTTCCTCAGCTCTTCAAAATGCATTTACTGGCAGCAGCTTCACCCAGTTCTCTAATCAAAGTGTGAGGACAATATTTTTTAATTTCTTGACAAGTGTACGAGTAGTAAATGGTATTATTTTTAGATGAGAGATAAAAGAGGAGGAAAAAGTGATCAGACAATATAAGCCCTGGGCAAAAGAGGAATTAGAGTTGAAGTAATATAGACCAATTCTGCACAGACTGTACCTCATTGCTGCATTTAAAGAGGAGTCTTGCAGAGCAGGCTAGACAGGAGTCAGCACTCCCGTGAGTGGTACTGCAATCTCTGTTAGTCAAAGTGAAACGTTACACTTGGAAACAACTTCTAGATGATGACTACTCATTTATTGAGAAAGAGAATTTGGGGTTATAGGATGAGTTCAGTTTTGCATGAGATCACCTTAAATAATAGAGATCACTCCTAACTTTTTGTTGTGATTTTGGCCCACTACTTGTCCTGTCAGCCACAGACATGGAGAACAGGTTGTTCCCTTTGTTTTCTTCAATAGGCTTTTCTGTATTTGACTCTGTGTGTGTGTCCCAGTCTGCCTCTCAGCTTTCTTTCCTTCAGCCTATCTAACCTCAGCTCATCCAGCCTTTCTGAGTCTGTTTTCATGCTTCTGAATGAATTCTTACAGACTGTTTTCAAATATGTCACACTGAGCACATAAACCCCCAAAGAGTATTCCCGCATGGAGCAGAGAAGAATACTCCCTATATTTCAGGCTAGATTGTTTATACACCTTGACATGTTGTTGATGCAGCAGGACATTTTTAATTCAGATTTGCCTTGTGTTGCATCATCATTCCACATATTCTTTTCTCGCCAGTGTTACCCACCCACCCACGTCTCTCTCTGCTTTGCTAAGATCACACTGAATTCTAACCCTGTCCTCCGACTTTCTGAAAAACTGCAAATTTTGTGCTGTCTGCAATACATGGACTTATTGAACAGAACAGGAGGCAGGATGTACCTCTTACATTTTGACACTAAACTGCTGAGAGCCACTTGAATATTTTTACTGACAAGTTTCATATCCATCCGTGGAAGTTCTATCAAGGCAAAAGTTTCCTTTGCTTCTTTAGAAAAACATCATGCTATCCGTCCACTGAAGTTCACTACACATCTACTTCTTTCTTCTCCATAAGACTTGCTGTTCTACATTAAAGCAAAGCAAATTGAATTATTAAGCAATTTTTTTTGGAAACAATTTGCTTATACACAATATGTTAAGACTCAAATGGTGGGAGGTAAGGAACATGTAGGAAGTTGTATCCAAAGCTTTTAGTGCAGTAGCCAACTCCTGTAATCACATAGAAATAACAGCAGATACACTACGTATATTGCACAGTGACAACTCCCATATCACACCTGCTTACACTTGTTACCCTGGATGACAAGGAGGTGGATATTTATTTCTACCTGTATTCCTAGCCTGAGCCCATCTCCAGAGCTGAGCTAGTACACTTTCTGGTTGCTTGTACTATACTTAAAATTTACTGAGTATTTATCCTTAATATGAGTTCATTTTCAAGAAGGGCTCCAGAGCCCAAACAGACTCAGCTCAGTTAATTTATTGATGGAGGCTACAAGGAGCTTAATCAATCAGGCAGACAGGTGCTCATTAGAAATGCAAAAGGTGCTGGGAGTCTTCTGGAGTAGTTGCAGCAATGTGATGGGGCAAGTTCAGTCAGGTTTTAACACCCTGCTCCCTTCTATAAATGAACCAGCAGAAAATGGTTTATGCTAGCAGAACCTTGTAAAAATGTTATTGTTGAAAGTATATAAGACTGTGACCTGCTTTTTTTAAAAATTCTTATTACTACTACTATGCTCTCCAGTAACAGTAATAAGAGTATATTTTCTCAGACACATTTTCTTGTCTTTCCTCCCTGGGTTGCTTGTGTAACACATGAAAAGCCATTCGAAGCAAAATAAAGTTTGTCTGGCTAAACAGACAAACTTTAGATGCTGCGGCTTCCCTTGAAGTCAACATTTCAGTGCATGAACATGCTTCTGTGGCCAAGGATGCAGAGGACTAAAGCTGCATTCTTTATGGCTGCCTTTTTGGATTGCCTGATATCTTTGCCCTTGTATGCAACCTAGCCCTTGGGTTAATTGCCTTAGTTCTGATTTGCCCCAGTTTTGGCTCACTGATCTGAAATTTCTATCTAGAACAGTGCAGGAATCTTGGGTGAACGCATAAGCCCTCCAAGGTTTTCACTGTATTGTGCACTACTTTTTCCTCTATTAATTCAGCTACATGCACAGTGCTCATATATATATATATACACACACACACACTCTTCTATTGTTTTCCAAGGTTTTCACTGTATTGTGCACTACTTTTTCCTCTATTAATTCAGCTACATGCACAGTGCTCATATATATATATACACACACACACACACTCTTCTATTGTTTTCCAAGGTTAAATGCTTGCCTCATCTGAGGAAACTGTATTGTTATTTGCTACTTCTTGGTAATTTCTGGCATTGGGAATACTCCTCTTCTGTTCACTCGCAGCCTAAGTTCAAACCAATGATTTTAAACCATACACAGCCAAAAAGGGTCTTGGCTGAGGAGGAAGCAACTGCTGAGGAGCACAGTGCCTACTCTTTACCAGCTGAAATATGTGCCTGTTGCCTAGTTTGATAAATAGGTCTCTAATGCCAAAGCCCACAGGAAGGTCATGCTACTCAAACTGTGCAAACAAACATCCGCAGGTCAAAGAAAGCTATGGAGCAGGTTGAGCATTTATTAAGCAAGTTCTGGCTGCTTCTGGGTCCTTCTTACAGTTTTCTGCTTTTGTTTTGCACACAAGAAGAAACATGAAGCACAAGAAGCTGGCACACACACAAAAAAATCAATCCTCTTGGTTTTTACTTATGCTTAAAATCTTCATGACTGGCTGAAGTGTTGAGGACTGGTTTTACAGGGAAAGGGTGAACTGAGACTTTGGTCAAGGGCCGTCGTACAATACAACTGAAATTTTAATCATCACAGCATGCAGATAACAACAGAAGTAGCAAGAGGTGATTAAAAAGGTGAAGAAAAACGCTGAGAGACGTGTTTTCGTATATTCAACTAGTTATAGAGATTACACTTTCAGAACGGCAGATGGCTCAGAATACATTTAGTTTAGCATGACAAAGAAGTTATTGTCCTCACGCAAAATAAAATCCAGAACCTGAAAGCTGGAGTTCTTAGTCCCTGTAGTGCCATAAGCATCTTCACGAGGGGCCAGAGAATGAAAATCTGCTTTTAGACTGAGAAGGTAACACAAAAATATGGCTATTCAGAGGGAGAGTAATTAATGAGCTCTGGTAAAAGACAAATACAAGGGTTTAATATAGAGCAATGACAAAGCAGTCTCTGATTAGATGTCTGATAGTGACCCTCCAGTAGCTCTATCATATATTGCACCATCCAGACAAGCACAAGGCAAGTGGCACCCACACATGGGCCTATTTCTAAGAAGTAGTGACCATAGACTGGAGGAATTGTCTTCTGCAATTGTTTTAAGCAAAGAGCCCTCAGTGTCCAGCACGCTCTCATGCAGACGCCCACAGAAAGTCCTTTCATGGGACTGCACATGGATGCTTGTGAAGTGCAGAGGATGAAGAGCTGAAGGTGCTGTGCCCAGAGGTGCTTTGCATGGTGCATTTGGTGGAAATCCTCTGGATTACTGCTGCTTTAAGCAGCACTGATTGATGCTGGACCCAGGTATCTGAAGTTGACATCAGACAAACCACAATTTTCAGGTTCTTCTTACCGCAGGAAAGTATGGCCTTAATAAGCAGACAAGCCATTTGGTTTAAAACTGGTTTTAGATTTCTCAATTTTCTATACTTTGGTTTTCCTCTTGTGTTTGGAAATCAATTTTTAATATGTTAAACCCCAGTCATTTCTAGTCTTTTTCTCTCTGCAGAATTACAGGCTTGTGAGGGGGAAAGATTTCAATGACACCTATTTAAAGACTTCAGTGAAAAAAGCAATTAAGTAGGTGACAGGATTTTTTCTTTTAAAAAAAGAATCAAACTAATTCCTTCTGAGCAATTAAAAAAGTATGTTTGATCTGCCCAGACAGGAGCGTTTCTATTAATTACAGATCAGCTATATTGATTTCATAAATTCTAGAGTCCAAGAGATTATTTAAGGATTATACATACTGTCCAGTGAGTAAATTGAGCAGTAAGGCACAAAACTCAGTACTTTTCAAGTTTACATAGATGATTCTATAGATCATAGAATAATCTATAGATGATTCTGTGTTTCTTCCTTAAGGAGAAAGCAGAATATCCGACCCTGTTGGTAGCAACAGCACAAAATTTGTTGCTACCTATTTTCTACTTAAACATGGTCTGATAAACCATCGTAGAAAGTATCTGAGGAGGGGCTGTTGAACATTGAAAACAACAATAATATTTACATGGATTTTCAATTTTTTCATGAAAGTCCTATCTCTGGGAAGATAAGCTGCTGTTAAGCAGCTAAAGACTGAACACCTAATCCCATGTTATTGCTATCAAACTGGGCATCACTATCACCACTGAAATCCTGTTTTAAGGAGGGCACAAAGATGAGCATAATCTCCTTAAAGGCGCTTTTTTCACCTTGCCGTTGAAACTAGTGTCAGCTTTCATCATCCAGACCTATTCAGATTCTGCTCAAGAACTGACTTGTGCCAGGCAGAAACTTCAGGCTCTTCAGGTGAGTGCAGAACCTGCACGTCCCCTCAGCCACAGATGCAATACCGAATCAAAGTCACACTCCCACCAAGATCAAAGGTTTCAGTGTGTTAACTGCAAACCAGCAGCAAACCCTTTGGCTTAAGATGTGAACAGCTGTGGGTGGGTATTTAAGGAAGCTCTTCCTGGATTTCGGGAGCTGTTGTAGAAATCAAAACCCCAGTTCTTTAACCACTGCTTTTTTTCAGTAAGCTCACACATCCTGCAGTCTCAATAACGTCTCTCTGCTTTCCAGCAGCAGCTACATAAATATTGAATCCATCTGTTAAACGCAGGCCTTGCTAATTTTTCACCTATCATCTACCATGCCAGGATATATTCTTGCTTTGACAGAGACTTTAACTAGAAGAATTTTTTGCCAAACAATACTTTGCAATTCAGTATTGTAAACAACTGGTCCTATTTATATTTCAAGACAGACTGGTGACATTCATAAAAAGGGTGATGAAAGCGAGTCTCTTTCTGCCTTAACTACGAAGTTGCTGTAGGCTTCTAGTTTGTGCTTTCTGAGACGTCAGCAGGTTTTCTGGCTCCTAGAGGCAGTATGTGTATTATGTACTTAATTAATTACTAAAAAGCTTTTAGTTGCATGATTTTGCTTCCCAGTTCATGAAAAGCAAAATCCAGTGGTGAGGGTATTCACTCATGCTCTTCAATATGACAAAATTAGGCAGCATTTGTTCAAAACAATGTTATTTGCCATCCATATTGCATAAGCCCCTATATGAACAGAGTGCTATTATAGGAAACATTACAGACTTAATGAATAATACTACACATCTTTACCAAATGCATACACTCATTTTATTGCTTTCTATAAAGAGAAGGTAACAAATAACAGGGTGTGCACAGCTCCAGGCTTTTCACAATAACAGTAGCTGTATCCTCTTTAGCCAGTATTATTGAAATACAAGACATACATCATAGAGTTGCACTATAAGGGTTCAAAGCTTAAGAAATAAATATCCAAACACCTATACATGCTCTTAGCAAAGTTCTTGACTGAAAGTTGTTTCATGTGTCATGTTTACTACAACTGATCAATAGAGGGCAGCAAATTCCTTGTAAAATGCAGGAGTGCACTAGATTTAAGAGATTCGGTTAAGAAAAGTGTAGGAACAATTACATTACTTGGATTCAAAAAGCAAATAGGGAAATACATGATTTACAAAGTATCCACTGTTAACTCAGCAAGTTCTTAAGCGTCCTGGTACATCAGCAGTCCTTAGCTGATGAAGTATAAAGGCTCCAATTCAACAGAGCACTTCCCAACATGCTTAATTTCTGCTTAATGAAAATTCAGTTTGATAAAAGTGTCTGCTTTGCTTTAAACATAGATTCCTGAAACCGGGACAGAGTGAAAGTATGGGAGGAGTTCTGGGAGTTTATGTTCAGTTTTGAGTAATATTAATCTTTTTGCATGGTTTTTGGACTCAAATGAGAAGCCTACTCCTGTGCAGTATCCATACCTCCCAGCCCCAACACAAGTCCCCATCTCCAGCTCAGCCACAGTCAGTTGCTTAAATGGTAATTCCTCTCTGCTTCCGACTAGATCCAAGGTTGCCTGTCCCTGAAGTCTTATGTGGGGCAGTGGGGAACATTTTACACAGGAGTTCTATAAACAACAGAATAAATAAACCTTGGTTTCATGTGGAGATCCTGGGCTTGGATTGTCTGTATCTGATGTAGTGCAAATTGAAGATTTCCCTGTGGTTGGAAAATGCCAAATACAGTCTCTTTGATGTATACTAGGGAAGGAGTTCCTGCTGCATTCTTTCACTCAGTACAAGTTATAACCGTTGTTTTGTGGGTTTTTTTTTTTTTTCCTCTTCCTTCTATCCAACTGCCTGCCTACTTAAATGAAATCTGGAGAAAATTAAAACCTTTGAATTGTTTAGCACTCAGTCAAAATCTGCTGAAATTAGGCAGCACGTTTAAACAACCAAAACATCCCAAACCTATTTTCTAGGGGGTGGAAGATAGATCTGACAGATTGGATTGTACAAACTTAATTTTCTTCAAAAGAAAGGCTAAGGCTTTTTCAGAATCAGAATCTTTTCTTTTCCTCACTGGGAAATAAGTTTATGTTTAAGAGGCATTAAATATCTGCAGATGAAGGTTTCAGGAACACAATCAACATCCTTGGGAAATTGCTTTCCTGATTTTCTTCTACGTGAGATTGTAGAAATGATTTGAGAAAAACAAACTAACAAAACCCTTCAAATGAGGTAAGTTTACCTCTTTAGTGAATTGTATTTATTTGGGACATCACTGCATTAATAATTCAATATTTATCTACTGTCCCTGTTCTCTCTGTGTCTTGATAAAACTGAAGTTTGATCTCACCGTAGCTCAGCAAAAGCGTTAGCTGCGAGTGTAATAGGCTTGAATTTGCCCATCAGAACAGAAAAAAATGCATGGTATCAAAAGACTTAATAGACTAATTTAAATACTTAAATGGATAAAAGTAAAAATGGATAGAAGTAAAAATGTGTATAAGTTCAAAAATAATGGTGGAGACTATACTGTGTGTTTTAAAACAAGAATAATACATACAAGGACAATTCTCCCTTCAATTATTTATAAACCACCCTTCCTCTCACCAAACCATTAAGTATCTGTAAGTTAGGCTGTGAAAAAAGCACATTTTGGATCTGTCTAGGCACCTTAACATCATGAAAAGCCTATCCTTGTGTGTGCTTACTCATTCTTGTAGCTTAAGTATTATCTTTTAATTAGATTTTTTTTTTATGACAATGACACAGAATTAAAGACCAGAACATTGAAAATAATAGATCCTTATGTATTTAAACAGCAGCTTAGGAGGAATAAAAAAAAGCAACAAATCTAAGTACTTCTATCTGCTGCAGGTTTTTGTTTTTCTTTTTTTTTTTTCCCTTCCCTCATTAAAGCATTTTAATGACTTGTATTTATCGATTCAGTTATGCCCTCCTGGCAGGCATCTTAAGAAGGCCCACATCACTTACATAGAAGGATTTATTATTTTCTTCTCATTCTCCTTGCACAAAACCCAAATCAAGCACGTGGCTTGATTTTGTCCCTACTGATACAACTAACGTGCCATAGACTATTGCTCCAGTGCACCAGTTGTTTAACAGCAGCTTTAAAAATCCATTGCAAAAGCTAGTGATGTTGAAAATGCTGAAGATACTCTGACAGGATATCCCCAAGGAAATATATTGCAGAGTTAGGTTTATTATTCTCTATTCAATTCACCACAGGCATAGAAGATGGTCTCATTCTTACTTTATTCTAAAAGTAAGCTTATATGACAGGTTCCAAACTCACCCCTCTCTAAGAATTTTGCTATGTTCTTTGAAACAAGAGACAAGAAAATGCAGCAAAGGCTTCTTAGCAGGCTTTATCCCTGTTTTTCTCCTGTTCCCATCTCTGTGCTGTTAAAGGAGAGGGCTACATCCCTCAGCATGCCCAGAGAACCTTCTTGACCTTTCTTCAGCCTAATTCACATGCAAGAAAACAATGTAAGTTTTAGACAAACTGGGCAGCAACCCATAAAGATAATCCTGGCAAAACAACACAAGAACAATAAGAAACATACCTGGAAACAAGTCTTTAAACAGTCACTAGGAATAGAAAGCCAATTAAATGAAACTTTAACAGGCAAAACCCCCAAGAGCTCAATAAGACATGGAGAAAGAAGGAAGCCAACATTTGGGAAGTACATTAAGTAGATGTGTTTGGGTGAGGCTGCACAGCAACAGACTCAGCTTTGCCACTGAGGTCTCTGAAGAACAGGGTCGTAGCAATTGCATAACCCCCAAATCTGGCAAAGGTAATAGCTGCTAGTGATGCTCCTTTACCCAAAGTGGAGCCAAGATCTGTTGAAAGGCATTGCATTGCTACATACTATAAACACAAAGAAATTCCTCTAACTGTAGTGTTGCTGAAGGAGGAGTATTTATAAACTAATCATGAGAGATTTCCTGGTAAAAGGTCCTTCCTAGCTGAAGAGTGGGAGGGTCGAGTCCCAGCAGGTGATGGAAAGTCCTAGTTGAACCAGCTGAAATGACAAAGTACAGCAGCACCTAACAAAAGTCAGTCTCTTAAAATAAAGGAAGATGAGCACAAAGTGTTCTTTCTTGAGTAGAAAAGCAGAAGTGAAGAGTTCTCTGAGTAAGCTTGTGTTTTGCTTTAGCTTTATTAAGGTAAAGACACTGTACAAAGCAATTATTTTATTAGGCAATTTGATCTAAGGTTCCTGATTTATGTGGATTAAAGTCACATAAAGAAGCTGGAAGTCTTTCTAATGAGGTTTTGGTACCTTAACTTACAACAGGCAAAGCTTTTATCAGGGTATCTGTAAAAATTTTAATTTAATTTTTCTCTTTCATGATTCAAGAGTGAACTTGGATCCTCATATCCTGGGTTTCTGAGGCTGAGGACACTCAGCCTCAGAAGTGGTTTATCCATTTTAAGTGTTTTGCACTTAAAATGGATAGACTGGTATGGGAATCGTTGACTCTGCATATGATGTCGAAGGCAAACTGGTAAACCATTGAGGCACCTCTGTTTGGTGCTTGGCTTTTTGCATTTAACCCTTTTTTAATGGCTAGTAGCTTTCAGTTATTGGGGAGCAGGGGGGACACAGCAAGACTGAAATAAGTAAAATAAAATCATGATCCCAAGATATTCCAAGAGGAGCTTTGAGTATGCTTTAAGAAATACCTGTGTTTTTTTTTCTTGAATATTAATGTTTGAGTTTTATCATATGTCAACTATTTCATGTTTTTAATCATATCTCTCAGCTACTTAAATGATCATTCTCTAGGGAACCGAAGTTTTAGAAGAGAAACTTAAAAATTACATTAAATGTATTCAGCATAAAATCTGCTAACCTGATTAGCTGTTTTGACTGTGATGACTCACATCTCACTTGATAGCATAGTGCTTTGGGTCCTGGCTGCTGAGGCAGTTCCCATGTGATTCCTGATGTCTCTGCCCCACCTAAGGAACTGTGTGTTAAATGTGCGTCGGTCTGTGTTGGTGATCTAGGGAGAGTGAATCCCTGCTATTCTTTCCTCCTCTATTGTGTATGGGTAAAGGCCTACTTGGATTATGGTAGTGCTAGGGAGAAAGGAGAGGTGCACAGCCTATTTAATTGGAAAATGTGATGAAATAGAGACTGTATCAGTGGAAGAGTGAAGAATCACATTTAAAGTAGCTGTAGGAGGAGAGGGGAATTCTGGTGTGAATATGAGAGGATCATACATCCACCAGTCCTTATGCTGATGTGGAAAACCTGAGGATTTGCTATCAAAAATGCTAGCAAATGTCTTATCTAGGTGACTGTGATGTACGCTTTGTCAGTGATATGGTTATTTATACAACTATACAACGCCGTTAAAATAAGGTACTGAAGTAGCACTGCCCGTAGTTCTGGACATCTCGGATGGTGTTTGACCATAGCTAGACCCAGAGCCATAGTTAGACATGGTAGGAGCATCTCTTCTGAAACAGGTATCGCTAGCGTTCCGTCTTGGTCTAGTTAAAATATATCCTCTTCTACAGCACAGCATCTGGAAAGGGAGAGAGGAGAGAGCACTGGTGGTAAGGCTCTTGGGGCTGGCTATACATCCAGATCTGAGCCAGATCTTGGATCCGGGTCCCCTACATCCCAGCTTGGGTGGTTGTGTAGCTGGGCTGTGCACACCCTACTCTGCTCACTGGGGTGGCGGAGCAGAAAGAAGCAGGTTTCAAAGAGGAGCTGTCATCTTCTGGCCAGCTGAAGCTGCAGCATGCTTCTGGAGTGGAGCTGACTTTATCTAGCAAAGCTGAGCTAGAAGGAGTTTGGGCTATTTCCTGGAATATTCTACTTGTAGGGACATAAATGGCTTCCTGGTACTTGCAGCAACTAGGCACCTTATGTAGATGCCTAAGGAGTAGGAGAAGACACTGAGTTTTCACAAAGAGATGAGTAAAATAGGGGCATAACTTTATCCCCACTGACTGATACATCGCATGAATGCAGGGGCATTTGGTACTGTGCGATACATGGTAGGGCCTAATCCTGCATTTACTTAGCCAGATACACCACTTCAGTGGCTTCTAAGTAGCGTACCTTGAAATAAATGTTTCGTCAGACAAAGTAAGGATAGCAAAAAATTACAGCCTAGATATTTGATTATTCAGCACTCATAGGAGAAAATGTCTAAGCACTCTACCATTTACAATGCAATTTCATTACCTTTGACTTCCTTTTAAATTTGTTGGCATTTAAAACTCACTGTTCTGCCTTTTTTGTTTTTTCTCTCTCTTTTTCTTTTGACCCCAATCCCTTTCTGATCACATGTACATCTGGGTGGTACCACACCAGGCTGGTGGTTTATGGTGCAGGTGCTTTGTATGTGTAGTTTGAAGCACCACTCCTACTTCTCTTTAAATCTGTGTATAGACTTGCATGACTTTGAGTAATTTAGCCCATTATATCTGCAGGTTGTTGCTCTTCATTACCTAGGTTTTCAAGGATAAAGAACAAGAAGTTAAGATCAGAGTAACAGAATGTGCTTCAGCTCTCCTTTCTCTCTGGCAGCAAATGTAGAACAAATGATTAGTTACACTCTACTATAGTTTAGTTGAGACCTTATGTTCAGTGCCAAAGTACTTTGTCTTAATTTAGACCTTGAGCATATAAGCACTTGCGCACGTATCTAGATTTACTCACATAAGTAAAGCTATTGACTTCAAAGTTATTGACTACCATATGAGTAAAGCTCAACTTTCAGGTTAAAGGTCTGGAGCCATTATTTCTTGAGTATGCAAGAAAAGGAGGCTAAGCAAGCTGTGGCTTTTGTACTGTTCACAGATTTTTCTTACAGATAAAGATCTACAGTGAAAATAGTTTTCAGTATTGTTATTCTGGAGATCTCAGGAATGGAAGAGTGAAGATATTGTCACCTTCCAGACATCTGGCTCAGGGTGTTCAAGTTAGTGTATACAGAATGACAGGATTTTTTTAGTCTAGCTTTTTCCGAAGGTTCCTCTCTGCAGGCCTGGTGTAGTGGAGATGGATCCAAACCAAATCAAAGCAAGTAGAAAGGACTTCCCCTCCTCTGCTTTTTTTTCCCAATGTCTGTGCGTGCTGGGAATACACTGTGGTGCTTCTCAGAAACTCTGCAGAAGCGACAAATATCTGGATCTCTCCTGTGTAGCCTAAGGAACCTGGAGTCATGTCTGACGCGACTAACTTCACGCTGCTGAAAGCAACTCCAGCATGGGACTTCAGTGCTGTCTAGAACAATGTGTCACAAGCCCTGGGTAAAAAACCCCTTAATATCTTCTATAAAAAGCCTGCCTTTTAAAGAGTAAATCCCAGCATTATGTGTTGAAAGCTATCTGAAGTATTCAGCTCTGTGTGACTAATAGATTCTGTTGCTACCAAGAGCCACAGCCAAGATGACGGAGATTTCTGTTGTGAGATCTTCTTCATGAGACAACAGCAAACTTCAAAAAAACCTCATAAAACAAAACAAAAATCCTCCTCAAAAACATCCATGACCCCCTCAGCCTACCAAAACAAAACTACCTAAACCAAAGAACACCCACAACTCCCACCCCTTTTTGGGTGAAACACTCTTCACTTAGTGAAAGAGCCTCCTCCCCACCCCCCTTATGAAAAAAGTCAAGAAATCGTTTGAGTTGAGAATCTGGAGGAGGGAAGGAAGGGGAAATCTGCCAAGCTCAGAGTGGAGTGTCTGTAGTGGTGCCTCATGGGAGGAACATCGCTCTAGTTTTACAGTCTTTGCCAAGGACTCAGGGGTTCAAGAGGGTGACACTCCTGTGTGCTTAGCACTATTTTCCTTTTTTTGTTTGTTTTGGTTTTGTTTTTCTAGAGATAGTAAAGGATATGGAACTGAGCGGTCCCTTCTGGCATGAAGGAGAGGTTGTTTGGGGGGATTATTTCCCCAGTTTGCAGATGTCTCTATGTCCTTTGTGAGGCTCTCTGCAATGAAGAAGTGCTACTGCAGGTGGGGGCATTGCTGAAAGAGGCAGAGCTCTCTCACTGGGACTCTATTGTTTCTTTCCTATCAGGTGTCCACTGAAACCAGCTGACTGCCACAGCTGGTCTGGAGTTGCTTGTAGGATCATGGAGAGAAGCTGTGGTTTGTGCTGCAAATGTGTGATACAGGGGGAGCGTGAAAAAGCAAATAGATAGCTCATAGGTAATGTGTGAGAGTGCACTAGTCTCAGGTTGGCCAGTGGTGACCGATGTTGTTCTGCACTTTTTCTGATGAATGTAAGTGTAGCTACTCAATAACATGTTAGTGCAGATTCAAAAAGCTTGATGGCTTGAGTCTTGCGGGAGGCTCTAGTGTTTGCTTCTTATAATGACTGACAACTTGCAAAATGCCCCTCTTCTATTTCAGTCCTAATCTAACTCTTTCAGCTCCTTATAGGAATTATTCTGAATATTCCAATACTCTTCTCTCGGAGCCCTGCTCAAGCAGGTGCATTGCATGAAAGCTATATATCATGTACAGGCAGAAGGACTGCCACTAGTTCTTCTAGGACCTGCAAGAGGCTCTGTGGATGTCTTGGTTTCTGAATCATGTTTCCTCCTTCAAACCTCCTAGCAACTGTGCATGCATCTTTTTACTTCAAGGTAAGATTTCCACTAGAGATCATGCAAAAAATGATAGATCCCTTCTTAAGGAAGCCAGATAAGTCCTTGCAGAGATTATCTGTGTGTTTCGGCACAGTAGGGTTGAGATGATTGTGCTGATGTGCACAACAATGTAATTCAAAGTTGCATTATCGTTAATATTATATACTATCATTATATTACCTGTTTTTAACAGGGCCAAAGCCTTGTGGAAGGGGAAGCAGTATCTGAAAGAATCCAGAACTAAGAATCCTGGCTAATATAAAATAAAAATAGTCAGACTCTATTGTTACTTTATTGTCAGCAGAGAGCTTGGAATAGATAAACAGAGGTGTGAATTAGCAACAGTTGCTGAAAGTGAAATACAGCCAAAAGTAAAAAGTTACTTGACTCATTTAAGGACCATAACATGCTCTGTATTTTTCCCAAGCTTGATTGCTGCTTACTTTCTATAAAAGCTGTTTTTCACTCTACTCAATCTATTGTAGAGCAACATCGTAACCTTGACTCCCTTGTGCGTACTGCTGATGGTATTATCCCTGTGTGGTGCCTGGTGCTCAGCACTTACACTGTGCAGCACGGCTGAAACTGGAAACTAAGGATGCTCTTGTGCTGACCCAGTCAGCTTTGGATATATAAAAAAAGGACATGAGGCTTCACGATTCAAGCTGAGGTCTTTGGAAAACTGCTTTCAGTGACTAACTTGATCTTAAAGACACCATAGTTTTCAGCAGTGATCTCACTTCTAGACTTCTTTTAAAGCCTTGTGGCCGTGATTTCTCAGACTGATCAAATAGTGCTAAGGGAGCCACATTTGCACGGGCCTGTGAGATGCTGCAAACCAGCCTTCAGTCCTTGCTTCATTAAAACTAAGAACTGCGAGCTGAGGACTGTAACACCTTCCCTCTGGATATATGCATCTGAACTGGGTCAGGGAGGCATAAGGCTTTCTGAGATCATTTGTGTAGAGCAAGCTAGGTGTGCACTTGTGTGAATGTAAGGCAGCCGAGGGACCTGACAAAGGCTGTTTTGTCCTAGTCTAAGGACTGACTCGAACTGGAACTAGAGCTGGGATCTCTGTACAGCATTGCATTTTGCCTAAGAAAGTCTCTTGTACTGAGCAGAGCATGGAGCGTGGCTCCTTGTGTGCAGCTGTTTCTTCTCAGTTCCGAGTATCATGCTGTGGCCAGGTTAAGAAGTCTTTAGTGCAAAGCCTCATGACTGAATTTACAGTTGTGTTAAGATGTGGTCTCATAGGAGGCAATGTAGTCCTATATCCAGGGAGTTTTCTGAAGAGGAAGAATGGAAAAGGCAGGTGACTAACTGGATAAACTACAAATAACAGTGTGAACATACCTTGGTGAAAAGAGCTTGGTCTTTGGCATAGGCTTGTACTTGGAACACACAAGCTATTTTCTAAGAATCCGGCTAATAAATGTAATAAAGACATGCAGCATGTGATATCTGTGAGTGTTAAAACCAACACTGATAAAGTATAATTGGACCTCTGTTGCGGTTAGCGGAGGATGGAGATGTTCCAGTTGGGCAGCTTCTCTTGGTTATTGCCTGGGTGTGGGCACATCAAGGAAAAGCAGGTCACTATCTGATCAGCACAGCCAGCTCTGATCAGTTGAATCCAGTCCATGGAGGGGAAGAGGGAGACCTGCTGACTAATTGGAAGGATAAGACAATGTATGGGCATGAAATTACTCTATATAAGATTCTTAAATGCTTCCCACTAACATACAGGGAGTTCACAGTCTTTAATTCTCTGGCCTTGTTGTGGTTTAGTGATGCAGTATAATCACTGTCCTTCAGTCGAGGAATCAAAGCATATATTGACTTGCCAAAGTACAGACAGGCACTTTTGTGGGAAGAAATGAACTCGGGTCTTCTGTCCACAAGACAGCCTCCTTTTTCTCCCATCTAGCTATCAATCACTGTCATTCTAGTCTTGCCTGCCTAAACCATTGCAGGGACCTTCACAGGAAGCAAGGAAAGGGACAGTGATCAATATGAATGGTTTTAATAATCTGCTGTTTTTCTTCCCTGATTTGGTTGATGAATCCCTTGGATAGAAAAGTAGAACTCCAAGAGCATCCTCCTAATGGTAATACCTTCTTCTAAGGGGCTGGACTGCTCTTTGTGACCCATTAACTTCATCAGGGATGGGGGGGGGTGGGAGGAAAACCTGTGTGAACTGGTCTGTTCAGATGTGTTGTCCTGCAGCTGTTCTGAACCCATGTTTCTGTGCTCCCATTTCCTTGCTACTTTAACCCCCCAGCTGCGTGAATGGTTCCAGTCTCCACCTCGGAACAACCTCTAGGTTGCTCTACCTTAAATCTCATTAACTTTTATCTAAAGGAGAGTGGGGAACTGAGAAAAAAAACCCTGCAGGTAGATTCCAGGTCGAATAGCTTTATGAGTAATAGGTAACCAGACATAAAATCCATTTAATGCATGAACATACTTGATAACGGTGTCATTTCTTGTGTGAAAATATTAGTAGTTGAGATCAATGGTGTAATGGCTTTAGTTTATTTGTGTGGGGGTATGTAATATTGCCTGGCTTCCTTTCCTGCAGAGGAGCCCTTCCTGGGGAGTATTCTGGTTTACTTGCTCTGTGTGTCTGAAGGCCTCAGCTGATGCCAGAAGTCAGTACCAGAGTTAGGTTGTTTTTTCTGTTTTTTACTTGGACCATGCCCCTTCCCACAAAGCTTAATGTGAGGGAAGAAACCAGAGGAAAAAAATTCTGATAGGAGTTGCCTGAGGTGATAGAATAACAGGATGACTTCTGAGACCTGTATTCTCGGCTCTTGATCTTTTGTAAATTGAATTTTCTGGAAGCATAGAAATATCCATGTAGACATTCTCCATCAACATTTTAATGTAAAGAAATATAGATGAGTCCTCCTGGTTATTGTTGCCCTGTGACTGTAAAGTCGTTGTGCTATAACTTCCTGTCGAGAAGGCAATACACTAGTTTTTAACTTCTTTGTGATAAGACAGCAGGCGCTTTATGGGTACTGACTAAAACAGAACTGGAGGGCATGTGGAATACCACACAGGAGAGAGAAGAGAGGAGGGAAGAGTTTCTGAACAAAAATCTATATAAGAAAACAAATGAAAATCTCTGCAGTAATACCTGCAGCTTTCCAGTGACACAAAAACCTGTTTCTCTGCCATGGTAAGCCAGGCGCAGGGTAGCCCTCCAAGTTAATTAAAGTACACGGACAGAAGCTGGGGAGCCAAGTCCTGTCAGTAAGGGAACAAAACACTCGAGACTATTTCAGTTAATGGGAGAAGGGAGCAGGAGGGAAAGAAATGCCATAAAATAAAGTGAAGAGATGATTTAAAAACCAAGCAAACAACATAGAAAAGCAAAGCTTGAGCAGAAAATGCAGTAAGCAATGCAGAACTGCCCCACTCCTGGTTCTGCCTTCTTGCTTTCTGGGCAGACCCATCCCAGCATGTGGAAGATTGGGGAATGATCGTGATGAGGATGGGCTACCACCAGAAGAGGCTGGTAGAAGCCATGCTGCAGAAGTCAACTACGGAGGGAGGGAAGTGCCCCCAAAAGCAATACAGTGCTGCAAGTAGTGCCCTTTCTTCAGGTGAGAATTGATGCGACAGGCTTTCATGCCTTGATGAAGGCCTGGGCTGGAGAAACAAACTCAGAAAACTGCCCAAGACATGCATGTGGGGAGGAGTGTAAAGGCACTGAGGATGTGGACGGGGTCATGCTCTGTGGAGCCTGAAGCTGGTAAGCAGAGATTTGAACAGAGAAAAGAGAATGCTGTAACTGAGGTGGAAGAGATTTCTTTTTTTTTTTTAATAAAGAAAAAAATACTTCAAGTAACCAGATAGCTAAAAGAGTGAAGTGCTTGCCTGTAGTAGGCTTGTCCCATCTCTGAACTAAGCAAAAAATCAACATCTGAAGCAAGTGTTAACCAAAGAGAAGGAGGAAAAAGCAAAGCATGAAGCTTCTTTATTAAATGATACTGGCTGTCCACAGTCTCTGATCAGCCCCAACTACACTGGCTGCTGCACTAATGCAAACTTAGCCAACTTGCCCCACGCTTACTGTCAGGTTTACTGCACGAAGCATGAAAGCTCAATGAAAAGACTGGAAGTACCCGAAAGTGTTGTTTGGAAATGCATTACTTCTCTTAGTCAAATCTTATCTTGAATACATCACTTCTTTCTCTTTCCTATTAATTATCTTTTCAAACAATAACTTGATGGTTTGCCGTAGTCAGTTGCTTACTCTGCAGTGTGGACTGGTGGTTTCTTCAGGAATCTCTCCCTTGTGCTGGTGCAGACACCCGATGCACGTCAAAGCTACCACATGAACACAGGACGGCTCTCATAACCTGTGGGAGATGAATCCCTTTTCCGTTTGGTCCGTTGTATATGGTATTACTATTTTAAAATGGTTGAGGAGGCCTCCTGCTTGAAAGACAGAGCCGTTGTGCTTTACTGAACCAGAAGATGATGGGAATGATGAAGCCTATCTTCGGTGGGGCAATATCAGCCTTTTAGAGTCCCATCCTGTTTAGTTGTGGGAAGGAGGGGATGGGGGGCCAGAGGGGGGATGTTGCTGAAGCGACAGCGGGAAGTCCAGGGTGGGGACAACCCTGAGGGGACTGCAACCCACGCCAGAGGAAGGGTGTCCCTGAGGGAACTGCTGGTGCCCCAGGGCAGAGATGCCCCTGAGGGGATGATGGCCCATGTCAGAGGGGGATGGCAGCCTGCACTGCTGAGGGATCAGAGCAGAAAGCAAGCCATTAAACCTCCCATGGCAGAAGACACCATCCCGCCCCCAACCTCCTTTGCCCCATGTTGCCTCCTTAACCTCAGGAGTCTGGCTGGTCTAAGTGTAACCCATAGCAAAACCAAGAGAAATTGAGCTTAAGGAAGGGGGAGGATAGGTGTTTATGTTGGTGTCTGTTTAAATGTCTGTCCTTGATTTTCTCAACATCTAAACCAGTTACCAGGCACTTGTATTGTCTGGCAGTAAGTTAAGTGAATTTCCTCAACTCAGCACTATGTCACCTGTGAAAGCAGGGCATGAGACGACTCTAAGAAATCCATCTGAGGCATCTACTGCTATCCCACTCATCTTGATATGGGCTTGTGGAGCTGTTTTAGGTATGGTGTGTCATTTCAAATGTGAAAACACATGTGGAAATGATGACTATGTAACGAGAACCTGGATTTCTTGTATCAGTTCCCTTCCAATGAGCAACTAGTCTTTGCAAAGATGTTGCTCTTTCCAATAGTTAGTGCTTCGCAGTTCTTATGAACATAAGTTATTTCAAAAGACGGCCTGATGTGTACTCCGGTATGGCTCATTTTTGTGGCTTTTTTCTTTTCTTTCATGTTTTATTACAGCTGGGGAGATAAAGGAACCATTCTTTAAAAAAAAAAAAAGGTAGGCTTTGTTCCTGTAGGATAATCACTTCCTTAAATTTTTCAGTTACTCTTTAAACAGATATTGTTACAAAGGAGTGGGTTCTTTTGTTTTCAGTTTTGATTTTTTTTTTTTTTTGTATCCTCTTTTCTTCATATCACTGCTCTCTGTGCCTGAATCACCATCAAAGGCTTCAGGATTCTTGCTTTCTTTAATGCTGTTCTGTAACTTTGTTTTCCCCTATTTGACATGAACTTCTGGGAAGCTGGAAAAGCACTTGGACTGAGGACTATAGGCCAGGAGTGATGGGCAGGGAGGTTAGGAGGAAGTGGCTGTATAATACTTCTCTCCTTGTATTTGAATGTATGCCTGTAGAAATACTAATCACAACACTTGCCTTTCAGCAGGTAGTAAATTGGCTCAGTCTCATCTGACTGAAATGTGGTCATCCAAACAATGTTCTGAATCCCCTAATCCCACAGTATTTTGTGCATGATGATCTCCCCTCCAGCCCCCATTAATCGTGCAGCAGAGATTATGTACTTCTTTCCACAAACTGTTCTTTTTCTGTATTATGTGTTTTTTTCTGTGGCTTCCACTCACAGATTGCAAACTGGAGTAACTTTTCTTTAATGCCACTGTCAGGACTGAAGTGCTGCAAATCTCTTGAGCGTTCTTGGTGGTATTTTTGGCCAGGTGTGCCTGTAGGAGCACACAGGTATGCCACCTCTTTCAGCTCATCTCTGGTGTCTCTGAGGAACGTGAAAGCCAATGACAAAAAGTGCAGCTCTAACAAGGATGGTAGGGATGCCTGAAACTAATTTATGAGGTGCAAACTGTGGATGTTCATTTCTGTTTATCTGATTTGTTGCAGGACCTCATTCCCACAGGATGCAGTAGAAGCTAAAAGTTTACTCAGGGCATGAAAGGAAGCTGGACCGGTTAATGGAAAAGAAATCCACAAAGGGATGCTAAATGCATGAAAATATCTGAGTCAGGAAGTTGCTGAGCTGAAAATAGTAGGAAGCTGGGAGTGCTGGGGAAATACACTGCCCTTGCATTCAACAGTGGCTTTAGGTGAAGAGGAGGGTATTTAGACCAGATGGGCCCTTGGTCTGACTAGATAAAGTACTTATTATTTAAATAACAGGTAAAATAGTCCAAGAACAGTCTCTACTGTCAGAACAATGTTGCTGTCTCTTGATATTTTTCTTTTAAAACACTGAATGACCAGCTAGGATGTCAGATGTTTTGGGGCTTAGGGGCTTTAGTGGGAGTAGCTGCATCTGTTTCTCTTGATGATGATAGAGAACAATGAGCTCTGTCTCCTATTTCTTCTCAAAACCAGGTCGTTCCCTTAAAATGACTCTTCCTTTTCCACGAAGGACTGCCCTCTGAATGGAGAGGAGAAGGTAGCCAGTTGATTGCTTTTACAAAGAGGTGCTGCCAGAAAGTTCAGTGTGACTGCTCAGGTAGAGGTAGAAGTAGCAACAAATGCTGTCAAGCAATGCTAAAGTAATACCAAGACTTATTCACATTTAGATTACTCATTCTAGGATTTAGCTGCTAAATTACCATTTGGCTTTAGCTTACAGAGGCATATTATGGGGCTAACAGCCAAAACTGCAGCTAAGAAGAAGGTTTCTTTTATTAAACTTTGGGTATATTGAGACAAGGTGCTTAAATGCATCATTCTCGGAAATAGAACAGTGTTAACTTTCACCTTTTCAGTGTCTAATCATTGTATGATTTAGAGAATTGAATATATTACAAGGCTGAACAACACTCAGGTGATCCAGTAATTGGATTGGTTAATTTTTTTTTTTTTTAAGTTAAATAGCAAAACTTCATAGCATAGGTAGCAAACTGCTGTAGGGAAGTAGTAAAATAGCCTTTAATGTAAAATACAGATTGGTGTGCCTAAGGGGAAAATATTCTATAACATTTGCAAGGGCTCTTGAAAGCAGAAGAGAACATGTTTAATTTGATAGGCTGATCTGACTCTCACCCTCAATGGCCAATTCCTAAATGTCAGTGGGAACTCAACGGGCTTGAGTAGAATAGTTGCTCTTGAACTTTTTACACCCAAACCCTTTTGAGTGAAGTTGAGCTGACATATAAGCCCACAAGGAGCCAATGGAATGCCTGAATAAAAACCAAAATGGGACTTATGGGCTTAGTGCAGTAGAATTAAACATAGTAAGGACTTCTGCATCTCTCCCTTGGGTTCCTATCTGCCTTTGATTAAAATAGTGTGTTGTTCTGGCACAGGCTGCAGCATGTATAGCTATGGTGCGATGGAAAGGAGAGAAGAAATTGTGAAAGCAAACTGGACAGTATGAAGAATGCAGCTGTACAAGGGTTTCTACAAATTTTCTTGGTGTTTGAATAAAAACTGAGGAGGAGACGATACCTCTTGTGTAAGAGGAGAATGCTCTACAAAACTGGTTAAACTGCTTCCTGCTTGGTCACTTATGTCAGTAAAGCCCAAAGGGCTTTCAAAGAAAAGGCTTAATTTGCAGGGGAATTTATAGCCTTTCACAAAATAGATGAAAGTATTGTCTTCCTTTGTTTCTCTACGCTTCAGTTTAAGAAGGTCACTTAAACCACAAGTGATGAAGTCCCATCCCTTCCCTTCCACAGTTCCTCTGGGAAGAAACCTAAACAACAGGCCCCAAATTAGAGGGCTAATGGATATGCCATGATGGTCTACTTGGTATCTTGCTAAAACCACTGTGGCTTGTTGTTTTAGTTTTGTAACTAGAATATAACTTTAGGTCAAAGGGAATCTGAATATTCATTTGGCTGGAAGACTGATGGGGGTAGGGAGAGAAGAGATGTAGTTCTCAGTGTGCTGTTTTCCATAATATTTATACAGTTCCAAAGGCTGTTGGGAATATTTAGAAACTGAGTTTATTCCTCCCAAGATTTCTTTTTTTGGTAATTGTGTATTCAATATAAATCACTAATAGTTTGGACTTACCTATGTTTGGTGAGAAACAATTGCCAACCAGTTCCTTTGCAATTTTTACC
The DNA here is from genome assembly GCF_000737465.1 of Haliaeetus leucocephalus. Classification (NCBI taxonomy): domain Eukaryota; kingdom Metazoa; phylum Chordata; class Aves; order Accipitriformes; family Accipitridae; genus Haliaeetus; species Haliaeetus leucocephalus. The sequence goes on from NW_010973342.1 coordinate 3,629,611, forward strand.
CTGTGCTGCCTATAGCTTACTGTGGAAAACTTATTGATCCCTTTCCGTGCAGGGAAGCTGACTGCTGGGAGAGGTGAACAAATGAAATCTGCAGGTCTGATTTCTGTTCTTCAGAACTGCTTTTTCTCATGAGCTATTTCATTTAAAAGAAAATAATAATTAGGCTCTAGCCCTCTTGAGACGTGATCCTTCTCCATACAAAACAAGATTAACTATGCCTGTGTCACTTCTGACTGGCTGTAGAATAACTATGGAAGTTTATAGATAGATTTATATTATCTGCCTAAGTCTGAGAGACTTTTTTTATGTTCAACAGAAGAATTTCCAAATGTAAACAACTTGAAAGGAAAAAAAATTACACACAATTTTAAGCTTATTCATGATGAGCAAAAGCAGTTGGCTGGAGAAGGGGTTGGTTCTTTTCTTTCTAACTGCTGTTTCTTACTAGAATGCTGTGATGTCTCTTTGTTGTTTCTCCTTACGCTATGTAACAGCAAACCTTTACGCATCCCTTATGCTTTTTAGGCTTCTGATCATTCAGCACTCTGGGGACTCTACCCCACTAGCATTCACATGTATTGAATGATGCTGTAATAGATCTCCAGTTTTGCACTGGGAAGAACTTAACTGAACAAAATGATTGTGGAATATGTTCCTGTTTACGCATGCCATTGTGGTGCTTCTCTTAGATAATGTCATGGCACTGTCCTGTAGATCATGAGCATGACCTTCAGGCTTTCTCCTCAAGAATTGCTCTTAGCCAGCTGTTTCCCATGCTTAAATTCATAATGAGATTCTTGAACAGAAATAAGTTTTGTATATCCGTGATTAGACTGCATGCAAGGCCAAATTGTTCTTTCACTTTCCCACAGTTCCTTGTGCTATGAAACCAACATACGTATCGACGCATGACCTTGTGCATTATTTCCAGAATTCTTGAGTTATGTAGTTGGGATTCAGTTATTGCACTTGATGCTGGTTTAAGGTTGGAACTTGTCTTTCAAGTCCAGAATGAGTTTGTAGGTCTTTAAGTAGAGCCAGTTAATTAAAGAGAATACTTACTCATGAAAGTTTTCATGTGCCTGAATGTTGTTCAGGGGCATTATGATTCACTGGAGTATTAATTATTGATGATCCTATAGGCAAGTATTTGGTATGTATTAAAAAATTATTCATGGAACTCTTTATTAGAAAAAAAAATTATGTTGAAGGGGGGTGCTATACACTTACTTATTAATCAACTACTAATGTAAATTGGTTTGATAACACTGTTCAAAGAGCTGGAATATCATGCAAATTAAAACTAGTCAAAACAAGTTGGTGAACATTTACCAAGTCACCACATCTGCAGATCTATTAGGGCCATGTTCAGCTTAGCAGATAAAAGAGAAGCTGTGTTTTAAAGAAAAATCTGTTTGAGAACAAATAGTAAAAGTTGATGCAGATAGAGACTTTAAAACAATATTGTGGAGCTCTCCATTACCGGAGGCATTATCATATATGGTTTCCAGGTAGCATTTTGCAGCTTCTGTCTAATACGAATTTTCTTAGTTATGCTGGTTACAGATTAATGTTACGCTCAGTCTTACAGGTAAGCCTGTTTGGTTAGACAGCAATGTTGATGTAGACTTGACTGCAGTACTATGGATCCGACTGATGGTCTGTCTCCCAGCAGTGATAAAGACAGAAGCTTAAGGAATACTACAAGAAACAGTGTGGGTGTGCACAGAGAACAGTTCATTTTCTTTCTCGGCCACTCTAAGGAATTTCAAGTCCAAGTCTGTTCCTGTTGTGTTACTTACTGATGGGCCTGTCCTCAATAAATGAGAATGAAGGCACATACAAGGACCTCTTGAGTTAGTGTTTAACATACAGTGTTCAAGGTGTATAAACAAAGTTATCTTTACTGACCTTAAATAAATCTTGCCTGTAACACCACTCAAAGAGTGTTGGAATTACTTACCATTGACTTCGATTCAAGTCTTTGTGCTCAAACCTTGAGAAGTGAACACTTACCTTGGGTTGTTCAAAAGCAGTTTTCACTAGTGTTACCTATGTTTCTACTGAACTCTTTCCAAAACCTCACTCTGTACTAATTATTGTACAGACAAATGATTACTTACAGGAAAGATGCTTGCTTATTTCCATCAAAGGAAAGAAATCAATTAAATAATTAACTGTTGTGTATCTGACAAGACATGAATATGGATGATTAGTTCTTTCACGAATATATACCTGATTTTTTTTTCTTTTCATTATTTGTTTTTATGACAAATAATGGAAACAGGTTTTTTAATAAAATGTAATTTAAGCCTTAAACCTAGGTAGTGTGCATTAGAACGAATTTACAACAATTTATGGAAAAAAAAAAATGTTATCTGCCTGAGTTTAACACACACAGGTGTATCTGAGGCCTGCACTGACTATAACTTCATCATTAATTCCAAGAAGCTTAATTCAGTGTTTGTTTTGTTTTGTTTTGTTTTGTTTTGTTTTTCAGCAGAAACCTTTCATTTCCTTATGAGCTCAAGCAAATGCTGCTTGGTCTGCTGCCTGTCCTTCCCACCCCCTAGTTATTTCAAATAAGGTCCAGCTGAGGTATATCTGTTAAACACTGGGACAGGCTGCCTGGAGAGGTGGCCGATGCCCCAAGCCTGTCAGTGTTTAAGAGGCATTTGGACAATGCCCTTCACAACATGCTTTAACTTTTGGTCAGCCCTGAACTGGTCAGGCATTTGGACTACATGATCGTGGTAGGTCCCTTCCAATGGAGCTATTCTATTCTAAAGTCTCATTGTTATCTAGAATATCACATTCTATAAACATAATTAATACAAAAAGCTGGGTACAGATGGATTGGCTTTGCTCATGTGCTAGGAAAAGCTGTTCAGCTCTAGTACCAGAGACCCAGCAGCACGATACCGGAGGAAGAACTACTTGTTGATAGCTGCAGCAGAAGCATTACCAGAACAAGAAGTTAACAGGCTGCTCTCTTTCAGTTTGTTGTGGTGAATTCCAGGAAAGTGCTGGCAGCCTGGCTGGCCACAGTATTTCAGCTGGCACAAATACCAGTTGGGCTGCTGCAGATTGCCAGATTCATGGTGTGCATGCATGCTACCAAATAGCAATGAGTTGATTATGATTTTTTTAAATGATCCTGAGTGGAGGTTTTTTAACTGACAACCTGCATACTGTTAAAAAACAAACAAAAAAAGTACCTTGCATTTCCTTCACCCCTCCTCATTACTCCTTATAACTTCAGAACTCTGTTCAATTAAGTCCAGTACCCACTTGGTGATGCACTTCTTCATAATTACTTAAGCTGACCAGAATATAATTTTATGAATAGAAAAATCTAGCAATTATTGTTCCCTGATGCAAATGCATTCCAATTTCTACAATGTGATTTCCACTTTATTTCATGCATGCTGAAGCAAGGAATTCACTTGGTCTCTCTGGGTAATATTTCATATGTTATGAGTCCCTCTGACCTCAAACTGTAAGCACTGCATGACCAAATACTTCTAAATTACCTCTTCTCCATCTACTACTTCTTTGGCTGCTTATTCATACCTACTTGCTGGTAGTCTATGAGGGTGGTTATGTTTTTAGGCCAAAGTAAGTTTTTCTTTTTTTTTTTTTAAGAGACGAGCAGTTTTTCATAAGTTTTTCAGAAAAACCAAACCACAGCCCTGTTTTTTTCATGGGGATAAACCTGAGACCTTACTGAGTAGAAGAGGAGTTCAGTTCAGTGTGAGGAGAACCACACTAGCTTACTTAGGCACCTCAAATGTAGTTAGAGGAATGGAGTTAACCATAGCTTGCTCGACAAGTTTCCACTGTTGTGGTGGTGTGATTACTTAAATTGTTCAAGCTAGTTAATCAGAAGTGAAGAGATGTAAGCGTGAACATGTGGCAGGTAATAGATGAGACTTGTAAGACTACAAAATTGTTAGTAGCGCTGCTTTCCATATATGTATTTTGATGCCGTGTTGTTGTGGTGGGTTGACCCTGGCTGGGTGCCAGGTGCCCACCAAAGCCGCTCTGTCACTCCCCTCCTAAACCGGACAGGGGAGAGAAAATATAACGAAAGGCTCATGGGTTGAGATAAGGACAGGGAGAGTTCACTCAGCAATTACCTTCACAGGCAAAACCCAGACTCGACTCAGGGAAAATTAACTTAATTTATTACCAGTCAAATCAGAGTGGGCTAATGAGAAATAAAACCGAATCTTGAAACACCTTCCTCCACCCCTCCCTTCTTCCAAGGCTCAGTTTCAACTCCTGATTTCTCTACCTCCTCCCCACCAGCAGTGAAGGGGGACGGGGAATGGGGGTTGGGGTCAGTTCATCACACGTTGTCTCTGCCGCTCCTTCCTCCTTAGGGCAGGACTCCTCACTCTTCCCCTGCTCCAGCGTGGGGTCCCTCCCACAGGAGGCAGTTCTCCACAAACTTCTCCAAAGTGGGTCCTTCCTACGGGCTGCAGTTCTCCACAAACTGTTCCAGCATCGGTCCCTTCCACGGGTTGCAGTCCTTCAGGCACACACTGCTCCAGCGTGGGTCCCCTGCGGGTCACAAGTCCTGCCAGAAAACCTGCTCCAGCGTGGGCTCCTCTCTCCACAGGTCCTGCCAGGAGCCTGCTCCAGCGTGGACTTCCCACAAGGTCACAGCCTCCTTCAGGCATCTCACTGCTCTGGCCTGGGCTCCTGTCTCCCTGGGCTGCAGGGGGACAGCCTGCCTCACCATGGTCTTCCCCACGGGCTGCAGGGGAATCTCTGCTCCGGCGCCTGGAGCATCTCCTCCTCCTCCTTCTGCACTGACCTGGGGGTCCGCAGGGCTGTTCCTCTCACATGTTCTCACTCCTCTCTCTGGCTGCAGTTTCTGTTGTGCAGCAACTTTTTCCCCTTCTTAAATCTGTTCTCCCAGAAGCACTACCACCACCGCTGATGGGCTCGGCCTCAGCCAGCAGCAGCTCTGTCTTGGAGCCGGCTGGCGTTGGCTCTGTCGGACACAGGGGAAGCTTCTAGCAGCTTCTCACAGAAGCCACCCCTGTAGACCCCTGCTACCAAAACCTTGCCACACAAACCCAATACAGCTGTTGGTCTCAAAACTGAATTCCAGCAGATTAAAAGGCAGATTTCCTTGGTTTGCAGGAAGTTTTTCATTAGTTTTGGTATGTCTTGGTGTTTATGAAGATGACAATGCCAGTAGGAACATTAGATTACAAAGGTAACTCTGGAAAGGTCAGCAGGTCTGACATGCAATTTGTCTTGTTCAATTAGGCTTTATATTGACACCCTGTCTGTCTAACCAATATAGTAATCACTTCAAATATAAATGATGTGTGGGAAATAATTGCGTGGTTTTGTTTGAAAAACAGTCAGAACCCTGAACAGCTCTAATGACAAAGCTAATAAACATTTAAGCTACAGTATGTGATTCCGTGTTGACTTTGATCATTAGCTCTTGTAGTCTACTTGATTTAAGAATTTAATAAGCAAAAGAAGTGCCCAGCTGTGGCATCTGTAAATAAGTTAAGAAATATTGTCTGGTTTTCATTACTTATCTGAATGAACAGATATCCAAAATTAATCAGAAATGCACGAGGCATACTTGCTACATCTTCCTTAATCTAATGCCTGTTGTTATGATTCAGCATCATATTGCAAAAGCCAAAATATATTGACCACTATAATCCTCCAAAATGCTTGCTCCATGTATTTACTATGTGTCTGATGCCGTTCAGTGGAATATAAAGAACAGCTGTCTACATTGATTTGCTAGGATAAATGAAGGGAGGATAAATGCCTCAAGTTCAAATAAAATAGGTGTAAGCGACAAATAATTCAGGAGAATTAGAATTTCAAATCCAATCAATTTCCATTATCTATTGTGGCTTGCCAGTATCCAAGGATTTTCTTCATTTGCTTTAACTTTATGTTCCAACAATCCTGAAGTTAACTTGGAAATGATGAGAAAGAGTGGGAGGTGATCTTTCTTGTGCAGCCACAGCAACCTGCCTGATTATTTCGTGAAATGGACCCTTTTCATCTTAATGAAACAGAAATACTCATTTCTAATTCTACAGTGCAAAAGAACATTGCAGGAATTCAAGTCAATTGGAATAAAACTTAGGAAGGTATACTTCTTGCTAGTCCTAATGCTACTAAGGAATGTAAGAGATTAGTATTTGGAACAAACAATTGTGCTTAAATCTTTCAAATCATATTGACAACTAGTGTTTGAATCTCCTTTTATGGACTATTACTTCCACACTGCCATTGAAAGTTTGTCGTAATCCTCCTTTAATGCTCATTTTGGAGTCCTTGCTATTTTCAGTGACTGAAGTATTGATATTATTTATCAGATAATAGAAATTTACATCTTTAACTTATTTTATATTTCCATAATAGTGATTAAAATATTTAAGTATTCTAAAACTGCTTTAAGTATTGTCCTCTTCTACCAAAGCACTTTTAATCACAAGTAATTTACCTCACTCTAATTTGACTCTCAAGCAAGCAAGAAGCCTGGCTGCCAGAGGATCTCCTTCGACCCTGGTTGTGCAACCAGTTTTGGGGAGTGTCAGTCAATAGAGGAAACATAATGTACTTCTCTCATAGAAGAGAGGCTCCAGCCTCGCCTGTTGGTGTCTAAGATGGGATTGTGTCCCAGACAACACAATGATTCTTTCCTTGTTTTTCTTGGAAGTAATGAAGCCTGAACAGTAATTCTTAGATAAGGCTAAAAAGATGCTTTGTCCCTCAATGGAAACTGGCTGTAGGAATTCACATTTCTTGTATATTGCATCAGGAACTGAGAAAGAGACTATTTGCTTGTACTTAAGTGGTCCTGAAATATATGGATACATCCTGTATCTCTCTGTAACTGCAAAGGACGCAGTGCTGTTCAGGAGGTGCTAGTTCTGTTCCTGCTGTTGATAAGCTTTCCAACACTAGGTAAAACTTAAATTCTGTTCACATTATGGATGCCTCAGCACTAATTGCCTAAGCAAATGTGCTGAAAAATTGTCCCTCTGAATATAAAATGGCAGATCAAAAGGTAAAGAATGCTCTTTAAAACTCTTGCTATGTTTTTCTGTGCTGTATTTGTCTTTAGGAATCAAAGTAAATGGGTGAGGAAGAGTGTTCAAATACTTCCAAGATCCACTTGTAAAGTAGAAAGTAGTAGTAACTCATTAACTCTGTGGGTCTTGCTGCTCTGTAAGCATGTCAGAAACTTCGAATAGATCAGACAAGAACTATAAAAATGTTTCAGTGACTGGAAAAAGTGGCCTTATGGGGAACAGTGGGGAGCTGTCTAGGGGAGCTAGCCAGTCTTGAGAGACAATCAACGTATAACTGCCTTTATGGAGGGAATATATCTGGAGCTAAAGGGCTCTCACTCCAGTACAGCAAAACTTTAACGAGACCTTGTGTTTGGGAAGCTGATCCAAGGCAAGACTGGTATGTCTAAACAGAAAGAACAATCTTGTCCCCTCTTCCTCAGAAGGATTAAGATTATTCCAAAGGCTAACATAACAAACATTAAAAGCCCGTTTGGAAGACATAAATGATAAACTTATTTTAATTCTTCTGTTTGGCTTTTGCTGACTCTGGCATCCTAAAGGAGAAATGCTGAAAGACTTTCATTAATAAGCAAACTACAAATGTAATGAAAATGGATAGGTATCTGAATGGTCTTTGTTTCTTACCACACCAGTTCCCCCTCCTTTGGATAAAATGTTAGAGGTGTGAACACTTGCTTTGTTCCATTCAGCCTTATACAAAAGCCAGCACTGTTTAAAGTAGCAGAAGTGTGGGAAGGAAAATATTTTTTACTTCCTATTAGATCATACGTAGCTGATGAAATCTTACTGTATATTAAAACAAAAGTTTTAAAAGATGAATTATCACACTTGAAACAGAAGCCAATTCTGAACAATATATTTGAGGGCTTTTTTCACCCAAATGTTTTAAGTTATTTTAGTAGAATGAAGGGTCCACTGGTGGTCTTCAGGCAGAAATTAGCTCAGTGGGTTTTTGTCTTATAAGGCAGAAGGAATACCCACCCTTCCTGAGGTGTAATTATTTTGAATTGAATATATTTCATTCACATAGTTTTAACTGCACATCCTGATAGAAAAAATTCACAGGGTTCTAGATATCCTGAGCATACTAGAAAGGCTTTAGTGAAGCCCAGGTATCTGACGTTAGTCTGTCCATCTGTGCTAAAAAGAACACTTGATGGAAACATACACTGTAAAAATAATGTATATAGAACATACAATCTCCTGAAAGTCTTGGGAGACTGTTCAGTTTTGAATTAAATATGTTAAGCTTATGTCCTGTATGCAAGCACCTCTGTGAACACAGGACTAGCCTTCAAGAAGAGCCCTGCTTCACCTACAACACAGAGCTTATTTTGTCTGTAAGTCAACTGCCAAATATGTCAGCACAACAGTGCACTTTGTGCAAGCCTTTTTAAAAAAATTGACTATCTCTGTACTCATTCCCTCCCCACCAGACCATCTGCTGTCGGCCACTCTCGGGAGTGCTACACGAACTGAGAGTACAGACCCACAAAGGATGGCAGCTTGGTGTTTGGGTGGATTTTTTGGGCGTATTTTGCAGAGGGGGGAGGGAGAAACTTGGCGTCATTCTGCATCCCAGCAAAGATAAAGCATCCAGATTCTCTGCAGGACAATCTGGTGTGGGTTTTCTCCGGGAGTCATGCATTTTATACTTGAAATTATTTTGTTGGGGGATAAATAATTATGTATTTTGAAAGAAGTGAAAGACATAATTCTGGAAAAATTTTAAAACATCACACTAGTTGGAATTTTCTGTGGAAAAAATTGAAATTCTGGCAAAATTGACCACATTTCAGCCTTAGTTCAAGGGAAGGCATATTCTAGGGGTGTGCACATTTGATGAGGTCTCTAACTCAAATGATAGTAAATGCCTAATCTTCACTCCTTGGTGAAGGTAGTTCCATCATTAAGTTTTTCATTTGTTTAGCAGTTGACAAAGATATCAAGATATCAGCATTCTGTGGGATCAGCTGTGCCAGGAATGTGCACCTGAAGCTAAAGGTAGTATTAGATAAACGTTCTTGACAAAGTTTTGGCAAAGGAGCCTCTCGGTGCCTTGTGTGTCTGACAGCACAGCTGTTAGCAGGTGTGGCATGTCACGCCTGCTCTGTGATGGCTTGTACCAAGGGGTGTAATGACTGCTGTTACCATTCATTGCAAGGGATACCCAGGTAGGAAGGCTCCTTGATTCTGGCAACAGTCCTAAATTTCCATGTTGAAAAAATCCATTCTAGTATAGAAGCAGCAGCAACAACGCATAAGCCTGTATAGCTGCTATTGGGCAGTACTTTGATGCAATGGCAGTCTTCCAGTTGTTTTAAAATAATAAAGGAAAAGTGACAAAATCCTGAACCCGGCCCATATGGGCTCTGCAGTTGATATGGGTAAAATTTCTATGCTATTGACACTAAACACCTTCAGCATTAATGGTCAAGAAGTTTGCATTACCTGTAACCCAAGTTATGACAACTCAAAACCTTCTGACAGTTCAATTAGCTTAATTAGGGCCTGACTGAGATGATGCTGCTGGGGAATATGTACTGCAGTAATGGACTTCAGTGGCAACTTCTCTATTTTTGTCTACATGATGATTGCGCATCATGTGAGGAATAACAATGCAAACGATTTTCTCTACTGTTAAGAGACCTGAAGTCAGTGGGCCAAATGTATATGCGAAACACTTGTTGAAGGACTGCTTAGACTCTAACTCTCCAAATTGGTATTCAGTTTTTGTCATTACCATGGTGTAGCAGTTACACCTTTGGTCAGCATAGAAGCCAAGCAGAGAGGCTAATCCTTAGTATTTTTCATGGCTTTGCTCTTTCTACTTACACCATGGACTCTTCTTTCCAGTAGACTCTACTTGTGTGTTTGTGTCAGCGGTCTAATATACTTGGTAACTTCAAGCCTTTAAAATAGGAGCTTTTCCAATTTTATCACTCTTTTTCTAAGAAAATATCTTGTCTTTCTTTGGCAATTATTTCTATTTAGATAATGATATGCATGCCCTACCTAAATGATCCAGCAGTTTAATTAAATTAATAAATCCCATTTAATGTCCAGAATTGCATATGGATTTTCTAAGTCTCAGTTTAAGTTGCTCTGCAAGAGATAATTCACAGCTTCTGGAATGAAGCTGTTTTTAGCAGAAAGACTAGGTCTGCTTCTTAATTGATAGCTTAGTGCTTGGCGTACTGTCTTGTTGAGCAATGAGTTAGTCACAGGCTATGCCTGTACTGTTAAATAACACAAGCCCGTGACAGAGATGTAAGCACCGGATCACAACCACCAGTACCGTTCAGTTTGTTAGCGTGAGCTCTGGTATCCTCTGGGGCCTGAAGCAGCCCAGACTGCCATCAGCACGACTTCCACATGCAAATCTCTTCCACTGATAGTTTCAAATATGAGCTCTCAGATGTGCAACCAGCAGCTATGGATGAGTGACGGTACAGCTGAGGCACTACAGCCTTCGTGACCCAGGAGCTGGTGTACTTTTCTCTGCCAGTGCCTCCCTGCTTTGCATATAGCTGGTGGGCCTCTCAGGACCAGGATGAACAACGCACAGCTTAATGGTATACCTTGAAGTATGGGAAGCGTTTTGTGTTTGTGTGGTGGGGTTTTGGTAGCGGGGGAGGGGTTGCAGGGGTGACTTCTGTGAGAAGCTGCTAGAAGCTTCCCTGGCTCCACGTCGGACCCGCCTCTGGCCAAGGCCGAGCCCATCAGTGATGGTGGTAGCACCTCTGGGAGAATGTATTTAAGCAGGGAAAACCTGCAGTGGAGACAGGAGTGGAATGTGAGAGGAACCCCTCTGCAGATACCGAGGTCAGTGAAGAAGGAGGGGGAGGAGGGGCTGCCCCCGCAGCCCGTGGTGAGACGGCAGGCTGTCCCCCCCAGCCCGTGGAGGGGAGCGGGGGAGCAGATGCCTTGTGTCGACCCACAAGCTTTTCATTATATATTCTCCTCTCCATCCCACCGTGGAGGATGATAGAGCAGCCCTGTGGTGCTTTGTTGCTGGCTGGGCTTAAACCACGACAGGAAGATAATTGCTGATTGTTCTTGTATCTGCAAACTTCTGCAAATTATTCTGAGTTCATGGCTACTTGGCCGGAAGAATACCCCTGTGCATAACCCTGCTCTACAAGGCTAGGAGCTCTAACAAGAAAACAGTTTTGGATCCCAGAATTGCCTGGGAAATGTTTGGGTGATGGACCAAGGAGAAAGACGATGCTCCTGTCACCAGCGCTGACCGTGCCACCTAGCATAGTGGCAGAATCCTGAGCAGAGCTGTAGGGAGACGTGATGGTTTCTGTGCTTGCTCTCGCTGACTGAAAGTATCCCCAGGGACTGACAGGAGGGAGGTAGCTCCTGGCTCCGTTCCTGGAGAGCCATGGGGAAAGTACTGCTCATACTGGCACGGACAACCTCTGTGACATGACCAGGTTCTGCTCCAAGAGAACTGGCTGTTCTGGGAGACCGAGCAGTTGGGTTAGATATGTGGGTGTTGGCATCTCCTGAGCCATCAGCAGCTTTCCCACCTGGGCAGTGCTGATATACTTGGCCAGGTGGGACTGAAGCTCAAGACTGCTGAAATAGAAATTGAGAAGGATGGAATACTTCCCTTTTATTTACCTGTCCCCATGCACACCTGGGTGATATCTACTTAAATAGCAGCTAAATTTGTGGGGTTTTCCCCCCCTCCCTTGTGGAAGAAATAGATTTTCAAAAGATTATTTGCAAAGAGAAGTTGCTAAAAGCTGTGTCATAGCCTTTCAACTGGGGAATTACAGAGACTGTTGCTGGTGGGATGCTGGCAGGTGCCTGTGTAGGGGTAGCATGAGTAGAGAGGCAGTAGCAGGTTATACGTGAAGAATAGAGAAGAGGAGATAAGAATGTAGACCCTCAGTTGTAACAGCGGTCAGCATGACTCATGAAAAAGAAGAGTTAACAGTAGGGACTGTCAGCATGAATATAATCTATTGCATGCCTATAGCATTGTGGGAAGGCAAGGCACAGACAGAGGAGGAATTCTGTTTCAGGAGGGAGGGGCTGAATGCTGCTAAGTGCTTATGAGGGTTTTGATGGAAATATGCATCTTCCAAATTGCCACCTCCAGTTCTGGAATTAGAAGAGGCAGACAAGTGTGCACAGCCATCTGTGCCAGCGAGGGCAGACAGTGTGTATGGCAACTGGAGGGCCCAGCCCTGCTGTGATCCCTCTGTCTTGCATGAGGATGCTGATGAGCCATTTGGGTTGTGCAGCAGGCAATGGCACTACGAGCACTGTTGAATTTCTAGGCTGCCCCTCAGTGTTCACCACCGTGTGGTCAACCAGCTGGACACATGCTCCACTGAGATAGTAGTTGTTGCAGACTGGACCTATGACCTATGGTCAGAGAGGGAAAGCAACATTTTGTGTCTTACATTATACAGACAGTGTTCCCAGCAACTACCTCTAATTCCTGGCAGGAAGAGCATGTCTTAGGAGCACTGCTATTGTCCCGAATTAGAAAGTCCCATGGGAACTCCAGATATGAATGAAATTAATCTGCTATGGAGCCCCTAACTGAGGGCAGCTTGCCTGGCTCCAGCCTGAAGAATGAGGCAGGACTACGGGTGGGCCATACAAGGCATCTAAAGATGTCTGACAAACACAATGGGAAAATGCAGGAATAGGCAGAAGGTCCATGGCAGACAGCAGGATGTTGTCACACCTGGTGCCCAGCACAGATTTCTAGCCCGCAAGCATAGAACAAGGTGTGCTGAAAGGTTTCATACCCTGCTGTCTGCTTCACCAATGGAGTGAAATGAGTGGGACCACCTATGGGGTTGTGGGGATTAATAAGGGCCAAAGCATGCCAGAGTTGCTCTGGGCCAGGGCTGGCTACCAATAATTTGCAACTTGGATGCAATGACTGTATTTTGGGGGTGACTTTTGGATATGAATCAGTCTGTGCCATTTGGCCTTGGAGCCCAAGGGTCCTTGGCCCTCTTTTTGTCAATATAAACAATTTTGTCTGGGCTTACTGAGCTTTATCTCTTATTCAGCTGGATCTCTAAGTCTCCATTCTCAGAGCTGTAACTTTATGTCTTGGAGGAAGTGTACAAAACTGGTGGAGTATCAAAGAGTAAGAAAAGAGCAGGTTATAAGGAAAGGGAATTTGTGAAATTATTGACTTGTCAGCTTAACTTCAATGAAGAGAAAAATTCTGGAATGATAAAAAATCAAACCATCTGTAAGCTCCTGGAAAATCATCAAAGAGATGAGTAGCTGCCAGCATGGTCCATTTGTTCAACCCAGTTCCCTTCTGTGACAGAGTAATTGGCCAGTGGATAAATGAGATGCATTAGATGTCACATTTTGAGATTAGTAGAGCTTTTGCCACTCCCTTGCATCACATTTTTGCAAATATGCATGTAAATTAAATTACAGGGTGAAAAGCCAAACGAGTTGGATAATCATGCCCAGAAAATTAATCTGATATCTGACCCAACAAAGACATCAAATGAGGCTTCACAGGGTCTTTTGAATGCAACAGTGAGTTAGCCTATTGCCTACAATTTTAATAGTGAGCTAGAAGCAAGCAGACTGCTTTTATTGCTAAGCTAGTCCTCCAGTTTTGATAAACTCAGGATATAATCAGAAATCAGGATAGAATTTAGAATCATAGAATCACAGAATGGTTTGGGTTGGAAGGGACCTTTGAAGGTCATCTAGTCCAACCCTCCGGCAATAAGCAGGGACATCTTCAACTAGATCAGGTTGCTCAGAGCCCCGTCCAACCTGAGCTTGAATGTTTCCAGGGATGGGGCATCTACCACCTCTCTGGGCAACCTGTTGCAGTGTTTCACCACCCTCATCATGAAAAATTTCTTCCTTATCTCTAGTCTGACTCTACCCTCCTTTAGTTTAACCCTATACAACCCTCTTACAAGCAAATGATTTGAACGTCAGCTGCTCAGACTCCCATCACAATCCAGCTGCTCTAAGTCTTGGCTGTTCACTGACTGGTCACAGTTCAGATGACAAGGCTACACAAGGAGATGAGAACCTCTTCTCTACTGGTTTGGATTCTCATCTCTTTGGGAGCTCTTTGGGAGCATTGCAATGATGAACCTCTTTTTTTCTGGAAAAAAGTCTGCTGAAGCATGACCAAGTTACCAGGCTTCATACTGCCCTGCCCTGCTTGGGGGAAGGCAGAACAGTTTGTGCAGGTCACTGGACAGCAGCAGCATTTATATCCACTGCTTTCAGCTAAGCACATCATTTTGATGCAGCTGTCGTGAGCTGGCCTGACTGCATAGTCTAGTCTGAGACTGGGGGGTATGAGCAGGTATAGAATTATTCATCTCTGTTAATACCATCACTTGGCATCAGAAGAGAGGACTGGGTGTAGAGAATTCACTAACTTTTACTTAGAGCAGAGCTAGAGCATATTAAAGCTTGTCTCAGTTACAATAAGCAGTTAATGACCTTCAGAGGTCAGAGTTTATTAGGAAGAGAGTAGTCATCCAAAGTGTTCAGGGACAGACTGCTACATTTCAGAAAGCCTACTGCCTGTGTAAGGACCACTGTTTTCCCTCCATGGCTGCTCTTTTCTGGGGAGAAGAAACAGAACTACCCCAGGCTGAATTGTGTTGGTAAGAGGACATGGAGTTTAAAAACAGGTAAAAAAGAGAGAAAGGGGCTTCAGGAGAGGAAGAGAGCTAAATGAGAGCACGTTCAAGTGAAAACCTGGAAATTTAACCAGAATTCCTGTGTCTCTGTTACCCAGTAAGGACCTGCAAAGTGCAGGGGCTTCCAACCTGTGATGTCCTGGCAGGGTGTCTATCAGTTTTAAATGTCAGAAGGACAAACTTGTGTGTTAGCTGGTGGTGTGGTGTCACTCCTGCTGCTGTGGTTTGCCTTTACAGAAGATAATCCCATTACTGCCTATTTGTTAGGTGTGTGGTCTGGTCCTCCGGATCACAGCATGACTAAATTCTTGTTGAAAGAAGAGATCAGTATGCTATATCATATCCTACATTTTGCATGGCATCCTCCCTAGTTTATGTGCTTTGACCAATTTCTGCTGCCTATGTAGGCAGATTAATGTACAGATCTCAGAGCTAAGTTTACACTAAAAGCCTCTTGAAAAGTCCCAACTTTGCAGCCTCAGTGCATGCAGGTTTTTGTTTAAAAAACAAACAGCTTCTGAAGTCTGAAGAAGACACATGTAAGTGTGTGCTGTGGTGTAACCGGTGAGACTGTTTACTGAAACATGACCTTTCTTTGTTTATTGCCTTGATGGAGTGAGTTAGGTGATGTTTCTCCTGAAAATGACACTGACCCTCCACTGGGTGCAAGTACATGGGCGTGCGTGTGTTTCCTGTGCTGAAAGTAAGAAGATACCTTGGCCCGTGCTGTTTTCTGGAGCTCTGAAGTTGTTCTTAGACTCTATTACTAGTGTTGATTGAAGTTCAGAATATAGGCAGCAGAGTACTTAAGGTTCTTGTGTGCCATAGCTTTGTTTTTGTGAGAAGTTTTAGTGGTTTAGTTCTGCAGAGTAATCTGCTCTGCCTTTAAGGAGCATGGCTTGTACTTGTGTGATTTCTGTTTAACACATACCAAACGTGTCAGGAATTGTGTGGCTGGAGTCACGCTTTTTGACATGGGAGGAGCTCAGATGGATGAAAGGCCAGAAAAACTTCAAAGCTACTTTAAAGGACATTCCCTATACATTTTCTATTTAATATTACACTTGATTAATCTAAACATCGCTATCCAGCTCTGAGACTTCGTTCTTTGCTCTTTGGGGTTTTTGTTGGTTTTGTTTTGTTTATACCTTTGAAGTGGGAGCCTCTTTATACCACTGTATCTCAGACACTTAGTATTTTATGAATGCTTGTAGCTCATCTATAAAACTAAAAATCTTTTTACTAGACAGGAAAGCTCAATTTCCTTCTACTTTTGTCAATCTTTTTTATTTTTGTAGCAGTGACAGAGAAGAGAACATTTTAATGCTTGCTGTAAACAAACATATTGTCATCTCTGGGAGAGACCGAGTGGCTCTTCTAGCTGCAATTTTGCTTACAGCATGGCACTTCAGGTTTCTCTTACTTGGTATTAATCTATTGAAAACCCATGCACAGTTAGGGTAAACACCTGGCTGCTCTCCTGCTGTCCTCAATAGAAGTGATGTGCCCTGTCTTGAAGCTTTCTTTTCAGTGAACAGTCAACAACTGTTTAACTGAACAGCAGTGGTTTTATACTATCTTTGCCTTAGGTTTGTATCTCCCTAGCTCATGAAGGAAGAGAGGAAAGTTAATCACAGTAAGCTTTTCCTAAAAGTATTTCATTGAGTAGTTCAAAATCAACAAAAATCCTATTGATTAGGCCTGCACCCATATTGTTACTTTTATTTTTAAAGTGTTATAAGATGGGTTCAGCATCAGAATGGATTATAAAATTGTAGGTAATGGAGGACAGCTGAGAACTTCATGTATCTAGCATGTATTTCGACCAATGCACTTCTGCCACCTATTCCAGACCAGCAGGTGTTCAGTGGCAAACATATTTTTGAGTTTCTTTTAACCTAATCCAAATGGATTAATGGCTCAGGTAGTAATTACCAGAAAATGAGAGCTAACTCTTTGTCATGAGGGAGCCTCAAAATTTGTCTTAAATTTCTCAGCTTGCAGCTCGAGGTTCAGCCTGAAAGGTGAGGGATGCAGTCACTGGAGGCAGCTGCTAAGTGGAGTGCTAATGTCTTCAAAAGCATCCTTCTGCTGGCAAGTTCTTAACAGCTTATGCTTTTCCTTTGGACTTTGAAAACACATCACTTGTAGTGCTAACATAGTGTTAGAAAATATAATGTCTTCAATTTTTAAAAAAAATTATTGTTACATTTTGGTTATTTACATTTTGCAATATAATCGAAGGGAAGATTTTAGACTTGTTAGGGATAAGACCAACACAGAGGTAGCTGTGGCCAGTGCAGGTTTATGGAAAGCTGTTCAAGGTCCCAAGGAAACAGGTGGCCATGCGAACTTGGTGCTTTTCATGGGCTAACTTTGCTTCTCACTGTTGCCTGATGAGGCTTTCCAATGATCCTGGACAGTGAGTGCCACAGTCACGTTAGTGAAAAATTTCATTGTTTGTCTCTCATTTTTAAACACAATGCAAGTCTATCTACATACCAGCAATGAGAAAAAAAGACTGCTCTCCCACTAGTCAAACAGCAGTGCACTTCTGTCTCTTTAGGAAGAGCTTTTTTCATCTAGAGAGCAACTCTGTGACTGACCTCCTCAAGTCACTGTCTGAGATAAGAATCTAGTGTATGCTGTCTTCCTTGTGAGCTGGAAGCCACTTTAAATCTGCCAACACTTTTGCTTAGCTTTCCTTTTAGAGCAGAGCCAGCTGTTCTTCTGGGTCTCTGGAGTATCTCTATGTTCTCTTAAACTCTCCTAATAGTTTTGGCTAGAAAATAGGGACAGTAGCTAGACTGTTTCCTGTACCAAAAGTTTAACAACCTTGGGTATTGCTACATTGCTCAGATATGCCCGTGGTCATAGTTCAGTCCCTGCTTCCCCTTTCTTGAAGCTTCATCAGACCTGTGTCGAGGCTCAGTTCATGGAGCAATGCTGGCATGTGTCAACCCTCTGACACAGCCCACCTAGTCTTTGTCTGCACTTTTGGGAGGTGGTAGCAGCTGAATGACAACTGGTTCTTCTGTCATGACCCCAATCTCATCCAGGAAACAGTGGAATGGATTATGCTCTCGGAAATTAAATAGGAGTTAATGAGGCTTGTTTGAAGCCAGCAATGGGAGTCACAAAGCAGCTGGTGAGTAGAAGGCCTGTGGAAAGAGCTCTGCTTAGCTGTTAATCAGAGGAAAAGAAGAAAAGTAATACTGATCTAGGCATTTTTTCCTCCCTTTTCTGAGTATGAAATTCATGTTTAGGGTTAAACAAAACCCTTTTAGAAGTGCGACAGGACAGTTTTATGAAAGGTTAATGATATTAAACAGAAGACGGAGGAAATAAGAGGGAAGTAAATTTTATTCAGCTTGTAATTGTGAGGCCAGTTTGGTCACTGGCCATGGACTTCATTCCATCCCCTGTTGAAGGATGCATGAACCTGTGCTGCCTGTCTCCCAGAATGATAACTGTTGAGACCAAGCCATCGTCTCCCAAGTGAATACACATATTTAGAGACTTGTTCTTCCCCTCCTACTCTCGGCACAATGAATAATCAAATATCCTGCCCCTGAGCTGGGGTAAGATAGAGGGTAATTTCTGCAGGCTTTCATAGCCTGTTCTAGCTGGGATGTCCACCAGAGATGATGCCGGTGTGTTTGAAGACAGAAATTAATGCAAGTGTGTGATATACTAAACACTACTGGGCTATTCAGTAGATTCCAGCATCCTGCTGGGATAGGAACATGTAGCCACAAGGTGTGTTTTGAGCAAACTTGAGTATAATACAAGGGATTGGGTTTTTTTGTCATTTTTGCTGTGGGGGTTTTTTTTGCTTGTTTGTTTGGTTTTGATTTGTTTTGTCACCCTCACCCTGAGGTGACAGCTGACTGAGTAAAGTGAGTTTGCTGGAGTGATTCCCCTGCCCTCTCCCTGCTCCCCCCAAGTATGGAAAGTAACTTATGAAAAAATTTGTACAGAGAAGAATGTCAGAACTAAAATATTCACCTGGAGTCCAGATACTGGATAAAGGAATTTTCAGTTAGGGTTGCCTGTTTTTATCTTCGGCCAATGCCTTTTTCAAGTGGGCAAAGTTCTAGAAGTAAGTGTGTTCATTCATGTTTCTGAATTCAAAATACTTGGGTTTTTTCCTTTCAAGTGCTTAACTTCTTTGAAATAATTCCTTCTGTAAACATTCATATCCATACGTTGATGTGCCTGATCATGCAATGAAAATGGCTGTAAAGATAGCCAAAGCAAATTTAATTTTCTCTTTTATGAATAAACATAGTGAAGTATTTGTCCAGTTCAGACAGAGACATTGTCTTTCCTTGTTTTACCTTGTGGCTTTGACAGTGGTTCCATCGTTTGTTGCATTCCTGCTGTATTCAGAAGATCCTAACATTTTAATAGGAGAGAAGAAGGGGAGCAGAGAAAGCTAATGAACGCCTTTATCTGAAAACATAATGTGTATTATTATAGGCTTCCTATGAACTAGAGTATTCAAACAGGAACTCTGGACCTGCCAGCCAACAGTGCCAAGACCTCCCTTTCCTAGACCTCATTTTATTAATTTTCTTGGACTTGAAATAATGAACTGAATATAATATTCAAGTAGTGTTCACTATCATGATTTTATGTAAATGGCATTGCATTTTCAGTTCTCTTTTCCCTTCTTAATGAAGCCTATTTTTGACTGCTATGCACTAAACAGGCATCCTTAGTGAGCTGCAGAATGATAGCATGCAAGTCTTTTCAATGAAATGTGAAATGTTGATTGGAAATTGTCTGTATGTGGCTTGTTTTTTCTCCTTACCACTCTTTGTTCCCTTGTATTAAATCTTCACTGCCCAGTTTATTTTGGCTTTCTTCATAACCCTACTGTGACCTCTCTCATCAGGATGGTATATTTTTCCCCTGCCTCGTGTGTCTCCTCTGTTTACTTCACAGAACTGAACAAGACCAATGTTGATCTGAATGTCTATTCACAGCTATGTTTACTGGCAGTATTTTCCCATGACAAAATTGTTGTTTTCTTTTCTCTGGCTTTTAACCAGTTCCTAATGTATAACAGGACTTAATTTTCCAACTAGTTACCCTGCTTTCCCCAATTTTCTTTAATAGTTCTGTCCAGAATTAGCTGTTATGTACGTGGAAACTGCTTTTAGACATCCGACTAGTGTCTTCCATGATTTTAGACTTCTAGGGAGGATCTCTGGATCCACTGCACCCAGAAGAAGGAAAGAGATATCCAGCCTAGGATATTTAAGGCAAGCACTGGTGGCTATGCCATGCCACTGTCAGTTAGTCTTCCAGAGGTGAGGGTGAGGAAGACACTTCTCCAGAAGAGCAGAGACATGCTCTTTCTAAAGTGGTAAAGCTCCTGCAGTGAGTTGGATGGTATGAATACTTTCTCCTGTCAAGGATACCTGCTTCTAAACAATGAGTTCAGCCAAGTTAATTCTACCTAAAGGGTTGCCTTGTCTCTGAAACAGGGCTTTCTCCATGTGGTGGATCAGCCTCAACTTTTGTAGGACAAGGCAAGGAAGCCCTGAAAACATGGATGCAGCACTTCTCCCTCTTACTCTGATCTGATCTGATTTGATCAACCTGCAGTGTAGGAAGAGGCTACAGAAGTTTCTTATGCTTGGGGGACGTGTGCCTTAGGGATCTCCTATAGTCTAGATCATTCAACCTTGAAAGGGTAGTTCAGAAGAATTGTTGTCTTTTATGCTTTCATATACAAAGGCACAATTCTTACCCTCATTAGCAAATATCAACTGGGAGCTTATATTGATACATGTATGGTTTCAAGTGATATTCAGACTCTTACATGAATTACGTAGATGTCTGCTGGAAAATTGAGATAATTATGATGCTTCATTAGGTGAAAGGAACTTTGTGGACTTTGTGTAGAGAAGAGATCTTATGAGGATGTTGATGTACGGTGAATGCATCTGATATCTGGGTATTTTTGCAGCTTTCAGGAGGGAGGAATTTAGGCTCAATGTAAAACCTTGACTGAAATGGAAAATGAACTATGTGAAATCTAGAATCATGCCTCTAGTTTGCCAGGGGTGTAAACGTTTAACTAATAAGGAAAAATGTCTTCCTTGTTTTGTGAACATTTTAGAAAGATGGAGTTGCTATGGTCTGGAATAAAGGAGGTGAGTATAAGGCTGTCTTACCTAATGGAATTCCTGTT
This sequence comes from Haliaeetus leucocephalus, assembly GCF_000737465.1. Lineage (NCBI taxonomy): Eukaryota > Metazoa > Chordata > Aves > Accipitriformes > Accipitridae > Haliaeetus > Haliaeetus leucocephalus. Next base: position 3,650,583 of record NW_010973342.1, read on the forward strand.
TTCCATCTGCTCCTCGTGGTGATAATTCTTACCAAACAGCATTTGACATGTATGGGAATCAGCAAGAAAACTTCAGACTTGGTTCTTTTTCTGCTGCTACTCATATATCAGACAAGTGGCATCCTGACACTGAGTGACAGATGAACTTACCTATACCAAAATGCAACCACTCACAGATGTGTAAAAGAGACAGTGGAGTAACTGGTCTATTGGGAGAAAGCATCAGGAATGTTCGGGGGTTTTTTGAGTTACCTTCTAACCTATTTAACTGGAATATTCGGTACTTATTTTTGACGAGTAATTTGCTTGGTCCAAAAGAAATGTTTTCTAGGTGATAAATGTAACTGAACACCAGTTTTCTGCAGGTATACTGCAAGTATATGCAGAAATGAGCTACCTTTACTTAACTGAAATAATACTGGATGCTTACAGCATTCTTTTAGAATAACACACCTCCATGGTTTTCACTGAGTTATGTTCGATAGTCATATTGCATTCAGTTGTAACAAATCACATACAAGTTGCAGAATTCAACCATATAGCAGTAAGTTTCATGATATTGAAAATACCTAAAATATTTTATATAATCTGAGGTACCAGTTAACTTAAAGGCTGGCGAATAACAGTGTGAGTGTAAGTTTATTTTCTGTCTAAGTGAATATTAGTATTTATTGTCTCTGTTAAGAGGCAAGTCTCTCAGATTAATGGACCCTAACAGAAGACTCTGAAATGTCAGCCCCCAATGAATTTAGCATGATAGTTCAGATCCTACTTTTGAGAATATGAACACAAAACCAGTATCTTATTCTCCTAGGGGAAAGAAGGAGAGAGAAAGACTTCAACCACAGGAGATGCAATCTGCCCTATACTGAGGAACTGTATCAAATCAAGTATCTTCCTCCCAGGGCTGCTATTGATTTGTCCGTATTCTATCGAGCAGTTATGTCAGCGCTGTGTCTTCAGATTCTTAAATGTGGTGGCATTTCTGTTTAAATATCCAAGGATAGGCTTTGTGGATACTAAGAAAGCCCAGGGAACGATGTATGGTGCTTTTTACACTAGAAGGTAACTTTCTGTCATCAGAGGATTAGACTGGTAGAAACTGGCCACTCAAATAATTACCTCCATGGGGCATAACTGCATATATGGAAGGAGTTGGGCAAGAGAGAGAGAGATTGTTGGAGTGCTGTGATGAATCAGCCATGATTTCAGGGTGATAGTGTTTCAGATGTACTATCAGAGTGAAGCATAATGTACTTCAACTTCTGGTATTCATTATGTCCCAGTAAACATTCCAGTAAGGACACAGGGCACTTTTTTTTAACACCTTAATATCGCTTTCTGCTTTATTTTTCTGCTTTCTGAAATGGAGCTACTCATCATGTGAACTAATTAATTTTGAAGTCTTAGACAGCCAGTTGTAGCTTCATGTCTTACTTTGAAACTAAGTTCCATTATAAAAATGCTGTTTCAGACTTATGGGTCTGGGGAATTTTTCCACCTCCCTACCCTCCTCCTGGAAGTAGCCACAGCTACTATGCAAATTGTTTTTCTTTTCTTGCCTCTGAATACTGTTCTTACTGATAGCTTCTGAGAGAAACATTATTTTTGAGCCAAAAATAACTTAAATTAGCATGGAATCTGGATTCATCTAATACTTCTATCTATTGCAAAATCAAAGAGGTTGCAACCTTCATTTCAGCATTGTCCATACATGTCTCTCTTAAACTCTTGCCCAATTTCTGTTTGAAGAAAATAAATTGTATTTGAGCAAACTTGTTTATGAGATTTTGAGGTTAAATAGTTTTGGAGCCATGTCTTGTTGATTTGAAAAGGCTTTTTGAACAGTGGCCTACTTATAATAACCTTTACTGTTCAGAATCTTCTGTCATTTGACTTGGTGAATGAAAATGTGTGTTGCATTTTCAAGCACGTCTCCATTTGGATGCTTGCTCTTCCCATCTTCTTTTAAAACTGCATTCCGGTTTACCACAGCATGTAACTAGGACAGTGGCACCTTCAAGAGCGATGTGCCATGACACCTGGAGAAGTTGCTTCCGCATGAGTATCTCTTGCCAGTTAATGTGTGAATAAGACTATAGGCAAGGACAGTCACAGCCTTCAACTGCTGCCTTCCCCCTTTGTATTCAGACCTGTTTGTTTAGCCTCCAAAGTTATTTAGGATGGAGACTGTGTTTCTCTATTCTTCTGCACATCATCCAGCAGAGTTTCAAAGTGGTGGTGTGATGCTGATAGCAATGCCATATCGTCACCTGGCTCCCAGCGCAGACAGCTCTCAAGTTGGTTCAAGGTTAAGGCTCCTGCCTACTCTAGGAGGAGGAAAGTACTGATCTTGTATCTCCAGGCTGTTTACTGTGCAGAGACCAGTTACCCATAGTTAAATCTGTAGCTGCAAGTGCTATCTTTAGGGCTGGCTTTAATTGGATTGTCAATTCTAAGGCAAGAGGAAAAAAAGTATACTCTCTCACATCTTGGAATGAGGTTTACGAATGTCTGAGATGTCTTCAAATCTGAAAGATCTCAGTTTAGAGATTTTGGGAGACAGCTAGGTGGGTTTTTTAATATTGCAAGTAAAGAAACAAATATATGCAGTATTTCCCTGAGTCCCTTGGTGTGCCAAGCAACATCCATTATAGCACTGAATTTCAAACATTAGCAGATTCTGAAATTGGCCTCTGTAATAGACCATCTGCAAGTCAGAAATAATTAACAGGTTGAAGAAATATCCACTGTTTGAAATGGGTAACATTCTTGGTTAGCAAAGCCAATAGGAGAAAAGACAAAATTAGAGGTGACAGATGAAGTGTTTGTACTCCCAAATAGGAAGGGTAATGACAGTGTTTGGGGGAGTGGGGAGCATACTGGGGGGGAATATTCTTTGCTTTTTGTGAGAATTGTCCCATCAGTTCATTGCCTCTGAATTCACTCACTTGATTAGTATCATATTTTTCTTTAACTCTGTTTTGTCTTTTTTCTTTTTTTTTTTTTTTTAAGTTCTTTATTTTTTTACAGCCCCGCCCTGGATTATTAACTGCTTCCCTGGTGTAGAAAAGCATTGAAAGTATATGCAAAGTTGCTCAGTAAGAAAGGTCTATATAATTTCTCAGTCAGGTCTCTGGGAATTTGTTCTGTGGGAACATGAAATTTCAGCTTCTTTACAATTCTGATGTGGAATGAAACTTTGAAATTCAGCAACAGATGCAAAATGTCGCAGAGGCGTTGTTTCAGCTAACCCCTGCCTTTTGGTAGAATTTGAGTCTTATCCAGATATCAGCTGGGAAGAATATAATGATGAAAACTTAATCTCATTCAGATGGAGCAGGTCTAAATGCCATTTAGACTCTTTACCAGACTACAAACAATAGCAGCAGGTGCCTCCTATTTGTGTTTTAAAATGAAAACAGTGGTGACTGTATTTTCTGAAGGGTCTGATTATCTTTGCGTAGGTATACTGAGTCCACCTGATAAATGACATCCTTATTATGCCCTAGGTCCTGCTCTGCTTGGTTTCTGGAGCAGAGCAGCTGTGAGTCCAGAGCGGGGTCCAAGACAAAAACGTAATCACTGAGAGAACTGAGGAACTGAAAAAAAGAAGGCTAACCATTGAACATGGGCTTGGGGTCCTAGACTTGGCCTGAAGTTTTAAGGTATAATAATCTTACACATCAATACTTGTTGCTTAATTGATGTGAATTACAATAAATATTCTACAATAAAATACAAAAACCATAAAATAATGCTTGATGTTCTTCTTTGGATTCATTGTTTGGTGGTTATAGAAGTGTCTTAATGAATCTCAAAGCAGTTCTAAATTTCTGACAAGTCTGGGAAATGTCTTAACTTCCCATTTCCCCATAAAGTAGTATTTGGGGATAAAGCTTGGGGAAAGAAAAGGTTGTCATTTTGCTGACAGCAACCTAGAAGCTCCTAAACCAGGATAAAGTCTTGGTGTTTTTTTTAGGGTTTGTTTTGGTTTGGTTTTTTAAGGATCCTGAGCTAGTTTTGGGAAACTGTTTTATTTTCCCCACCTTTGCAAATTGAAAAGTTGAGTAGATTGAATCGATGTTGATGTGGAGTACTTGCAGAAACTATTCTTTTTCATAGCCTATTCAATTTAAATGCAAAATAACCATTTGTTTTGGAATGTAATGATTTACTTAAGGTCAAACTAATCTTTTTTTTTTTTTTTTTTTTTACTGTGAACAAAACACTTCAGCCTCAAATTTGGTTTTGGCAGCTGTAAAAATGCTTATGTTTTCTATTCTCCATGCCAAGACTGACATGTGAAAAGAGAACTTTCCAATAATGTTCTTCCCACAAAGAGAAGCTTGTACTTCCCATGTTGGTTAGCACTTTATTTTTCAAATCCTCTGGGAGGTCTTGGCATTTTCTTGTCCTCTCTATTAAAATATTTAAAACTACCTATATAACTTTTTTTTTAAAGCAAAAGGTAATCCTTTTCAGATCCAAGACTGAAAATCCTGTAACAAATACTATATGTTGCTTTTGCAATCAAGCTGCAATCAAGATAGGCTTTTGCAATCAAGCTGCTAAAAAACCCCCACAATTGTGTGAGACTTCTGAAATGAGGACAATAAAAGTATAAAATTGCTTGTTTTCAGTAAACTAATGAGCTTTAAGAATCTGAAAGTGAGTTTACTACTTCTCCTTTTAAATTCTCCAAGTGTTTTGCCCGCTTCTAATATTTAGCTTGCCAAGCGATGTCTGAATTTGGCTTGTTCTGAACCAAAGTATTTTTGCCTCTTGTGAGATCACAGAAACCGATTCAGTTAAGTGTAATAGTTGTCATATTCTTTTCTCTGTCTAAAACCCTGATTCTAATTTTTTCCATGGCTGTTCATTTTATTTTAGGAAAAATTTATCATCTAAGATGATGAAAGCTACAATTTTCTCAGCAAGCTGTCAAACAACAGTTCTATTATCCTGTCATTTACACATGAGTAAAATGTCTGTTAGAACTAATAATAAATTTGCCTTCATTTTAATGAGACTAGCGATTTCTTGCTCTCTCAAGGAAGATTGCAGAATACTATAGGAAATGCAAACTGAGAAGGCAGCAAATGTCACTTTAGCCCATCTTCTGTTACATGGGAAACCTATCGCAATCTGAACATGTTTATTCATGTATGTAAAGTAGGGGAAATGGAAATCTACCTGAACTAGTGTTTATTTAACTCCTATGATTTAAGTATGATAATATGTGAGTTTGAGTATGCTAACTCCTGCGGACTGCTGGGTGAATAAGCAATTATGCGATAGGGGATTCACTGTAAGTTTATCACCACTATTTGCTTTTTCGTTTCTTTCCTCTTGCTGTGAATTTTCCTAAAAGGCAGGAATTTTTTTTTTGTTCCCTTAAATGTTTGAGGGAGATAGCCATGTGAGCATGCTCAGTGTAAATAGATAAATATTTCTATTTCAGATTCTTTTTTGGGTTTGGGAATGAGGTTAGTCAAAGGGAGGGAGGGAGAAGGGAGAGCATGCAGTCATCTGGAGAAAAGATTAAACGCTCTTTGATCACAAGCAGCAGAACTGATCTTGCCTTACTGTGTCCTGCAGCTCTGACTTTAAAGTTCTAGAGCTGAGATAAACAGCTTCCTCCTCTTTTTCTCTAGTAGCAGCTTATGCTACCTGAAACACAGAGGACTGGATGTGCAGGAAGGTTTGAAGCAGGACTGCCTTGCCAAGCAAGGGTGCAGGCTGCTATCTAAGAAGAGGCCCATTGCCTCTGCAGCCACGTGGACGTATCTGGTCTTCATGGGGCCACAGCCGAAATCAGGTCTGTAAACCAGTGATCCTGTGATGTCCCACGTCGTCATGGGGTTTATGTGTTGGAGGGTTTTCTATAAAGATGTAAAAACTTGGAAATGGCTGAACGGTCTTGCACAAAACACAATTCTCCAACTGGCGGCTTTTTGCGTCGTATGTCCCTGGGATCATGCAGACCCTTGGCATCTGGGGAATGCCAGTAGATGCCTTTACTCCCTATGTAGTACTTGAGCAAAGCTGGGTACCACAGAACAGACCAAAGCCATCCTGGCCAGGCTATGGGAAAAACTAATGGCAGGGAAACATCCTGAGCTGTGTCCCTAGGACAGCTAACTTAACTGTGCCTCCACTTGTAATT
>NW_010973342.1:3657204-3738577 GCF_000737465.1 Haliaeetus leucocephalus
GCCAATTCCTGTGCTTGAACATTTTGATTAACATCCTAGGTGGACAATCTGACCCTTCCTCCTAGATTTCACTAGAGGCTCCTGCTGCAACATTGATCAAGGTAGAGATGCTTATAAACGGTCAGTATTCTTGCAGATGCAAAAATGGTCATGTAGCACAAACAGATTTTGTATATAGTTACAATGATCTATAGCCATGGATCCACTATATGCTGGGATTGCCATGTAGCACCATAGGCCAGCTGGATTACAAGAGTTAAGGAAAGCAGTGGTTCAGGGAGTCTCACACCATCTAGTCAAAGATCTTTGCAAGAGAGAGTCCTGCTGCCATCTGGACGGCAACCAGCCATCCTGTTCAAGAGTTTGATCCCACTCATTAGTCTTATCCTATGCCAAGGTCCCAGAAGGTTGGTTAGGTTTTTTAACAAACACCATGTCCATGACTGCCTATGTAACCTTTCCCACAGGAACTCCCAGGCCTTTTAATTGTGCTGCTCATGCAATTCTGAGCTCTGGAGCAGCCTTTGTGCCTTGATGAATGCTTCATAGTCCTGACCTGAGCTGGAATTTAGAGGGTCTGAGCTCAATAGTGACTCGTGTAGGTTGCCTGGAAGAAACGGACTTTGGTCCTGTGAAACCTGTTTCTGACTTCAGCTTTATCAAGTGATAGTAAAACTTTTTCCTCAGGACAATTCCAAACAGTTCTAATCACAATAAAAGTGGAAATAGACTCACTTTCAATTTCTCCATCAAGTGTTGTCAGACGTGACATGTTCTCACAAAACTGTCAATTTTTTAATAGTCACCAGACATCTCAAACAGTAAGCCTTTGAAACTGGGGATTTGATGGAAAACTTGGAGTGAAGAATCCATGAACAACTTACAGGCAACAGCAGAAGAATTTAAAATAACATAGTTATTTGGACATATTGGTTGCTGACAGTTTAGATGTGTTACTGTTTTGTTTTACTTGTTTGTACTGCAGATTTACATGACACTGTGCTTGGAGTAGGGGTTGTAAACCAGAATGTCTCCCACTTACTAGAATTTTCTAAATTACCAGAATAAGGAGGTGAGCAGTTTTTTATGACAGCTTGCTGGATCAGTGGCTCTCAATTCCATGCCCTCCACTCTTGGTTTTGGCTGAAAAAGATGTAGAGATGGTGTCTCGTGTCTCATGTCTTAGATGTATTCTTCTATTTATCCTTTATTTCAGTAGGAAAGATATAATTACCTGCATTCAACATGTTTCAGTGTTGACCTGTCCTGGTTTCAGCTGGGATGTAGTTAGCTGTCTTCCTAGTAGCTGGTACAGTGCTGTGTTTTGAGTTCAGGATGTGAAGAATGTTGATAACACTGATGTTTTCAGTTGTTGCTCAGTAGTGTTTAGACTACAGTCAAGGATTTTTCAGCTTCTCATGCCCAGCCAGGGCACCTGACCCAAACTGGCCAACAGTGTATTCCATACCATGGGACGTCCCATCTAGTTTAGGAACTGGGAGGGGGGGGGGGGGGGGGCGGGGATTCACCACTTGGGGACTGGCTGGTGTCGGTCAGCGGGTGGTGAGCAATTGCCCTGCACATCATTTGTACATTTCAATCCTTTTATTACTACTGTTGTCATTTTATTAGTGTTATCATTATCATTATTAGTCTCTTCTTTTCTATTCTATTAAATCGTTCTTATCTCAACCCAGGAGTTTTACTTCTTTTCCTGATTTTCTCCCCCATCCCACTGGATGGGGGGGGAGTGAGTGAGCGGCTGCGTGGTGCTTAGTTGCTGGCTGGGGTTAAACCACGACATGACCTTAAAAAGAACTTGTGTGACAAAGGGAAATACATATATGACCAATCCCCCATGTGCACTAGAAAACAAGCTGTATAATAAATTATTGAAGTATGCTTGCCTTTTTGTCATTAACTAGAAATTAAGGCATTTCTACAAATTTTTTTTTTCCTGCTAGAGAATGCAGGTGTCAGTAACTAAGATGGTTTCTTGGCTTCTTTCTTCTCCTAGGTCTTAGCTCTCTCCACCTCCTTTCTGATCCTTTGTCTAAGCTGTAACATTATCAGTAGCACTTCCTTTGAAGAGAGATTTGTAGAATAGTGTTTTAGCCACCAGGTTTGTTAGTGTTGTAAATTGTGTTCTAATTCTCCTGCAAACCTCTGCAAATCAGTGTGATACTTAGAACTGCTGTGGAAGATGTTTTACATTTAAACTCCTGCTCTTTAGGGGTGTTCCTGCTTTATTTTATTTGTATAAATAGTTATGGTTTTGGTGTCATGCCCCAGCCCCCAGTTCTGTTTTCTGTAGAGAAACAGTTTTAACAGTCTGATTTAGGTTTCATTAAGAATAGGTTGAACTACTTTGCATTTGTAGTACAACAAAATGGAATAAGTAGCTATAAGATAGATACCAATTCTTTTTTCAAGAAATGTTTATGCTGTTCAATGTCTATTTGTTCCTTTTGTTTAATTCATTGTGTAAATAAAGATAGCAGCTAACACATGCAAGACATCCCCTCTTCGCTATGTTGTTGGTTGTTTTTCCAATAGGATTTCAGACGATAAATTCCCTTCAGATCTTGGCAGAAACTTCATGCTCTAGAAACTCCAATTAATGTTTAACATTATGCCAGAAGGGAAGAGTAAGACCACAGGATGCTTTGCATTCCCTGGCTCCCTCTGTCCTTGAGCCCTTTCTGGTACCACCGTTGTATCTGTGTGTGGCAGTATAAATAAATCTCATCCACCAAATACCTGGTGCAAAAGAACTCCTCCTGCCACTGAAAATACTGGATTATTCTTTTATCACCCACTTATACACACATTCTTGGTTTGTCTTTTCTGGCTTTGAAAATGCAAGCCTTGTCACAGTTCTACTTTAAAAAGGAAGAAATAAAACTGCTATATTGGGTTGTGAAGATGAAAAGATTTCCTATCTTCAGAAATCAGAGAGCATTTCTTGTTTCCACGTAGTGAGCACTTCTGTCATTATAACTGCCAGGGATCAATTCCTTTCAGGCCTAAAGGAAAGATGCTGTACATGTAAGCGTGCCTGTCTAAAGGGGGACCTGTCTCAAATAATTTCCTCAGCTGCAGACTTTGAGTGAGACTTTGAGTAAATGAGCTTGGCTTCTGAAAAAAATTAATGATAATAAAAGTAAAGCATTTCACCAGCCTCTCTGCCTCATTATTTTTTTTTCCTAATCTAGACAGTGCAGAGCTTATTAAGAGAGACACATAATATGATCTTTCTTTAAGTACTGTATGCGGCTTAAAGGGTAGGAAATAGCAGTGGGCAAGTGTCCACCAGAGCTACCGCCTTGGGATTTGCCCTCCGTGTACTTGTGTTTTCCTAGCTTTGATGATGAACTGACATAGGGGTGCTGCAGGAAGCTGCTCTCCAGTTCTGCCTGCATGTTGACTCAAGTAATGCTGCTCCCATGTTTATACCTCTCAAGAGGGATAGGATTTTCTGAGTGCCTGGATTTATTGTGCCTGTATCCGGTGGTGATAAAGCATGATGAATGGAAAACTCGAAGAGGGGATTGTCATGATGTTTTTTAGCTGTTTCCTTTCATATGAATGTGTTAAATTATTACTAGGCCATATTCTTAGAATGAAAAGCAGGTGAGATCTTTGGGAAAGGTTTGTTTTTATCTGTCTTCGTTATCTGTCAGTATAGTCTGACAGGTTTTGTCATAGTTCAATAAGAAAAAAGGCGAACAAAGTGTGCTTTTTTATTTAAATTTGCTTGCTTTTTGCACATCAGCAACTGTGGTTTTCTTTCTTTAAAAGAAGTCTGAAAATAGTATTTTAAACTGCAAGGTGGTAATTTATTTCTATCCTAAAAACTGGGGTTACGTTTCTCTTGCTTGCTTCTGAGTAGTAACTCTAAAATTCTGCTTTGAATTTTCTGATTCTGTTCGTAAGGGCATCTGGCAGCTGACAGATCTGTCAGGTCAAGTTTTGACTGTGCATGGCTGGCAATGTGGAAAGAAATAAAAGATGGATAGGGAGGGAAAGGTCAGAGATACCTCCTGACACCTATTTTTGAGGGTAATTGACTGTCTTACCTTGTGCTGGAGGACAGTCCCCAGTAAGAGGAGTCAACAAACCCAAGCATTAGATTATGTATTCTCATCTGCCGTGGTTCACAACAGTCACTGGAGGGGGAGCACGCTCTAGGAGATGATTTGGAGAACAAGAATAATTTCAATGCTCTGGAACACCTCTGAGGGACAAGTGTCCCCTCGCTGAGCATTTTACGCATCTGGAGCAATCAACCTCTTATCAGAAGTTACCCTTTACAATGCTTTCCTTTATGTTACGTTCTTCAGTCTCTCCCTTTCTTGCTCTTGCTGCCTCTGGTGGGGAATGCCTTTTTTCCTGGGCCTTTCAGGACAGCTGAGCTCTTCTGACTGCTCTGAGACAGAGGATCTACCACCTCATCTCCCCTGTGTCATGGAAGAGGAACAGAGTTTGCTGTTCACACACTAAAAATGATAATCCAGTTGTCCTTTTACCATTTCTCCACTATAGTATTATTTTTTTTTAAAGTTATGATAAAATTATTTCTGGCTCACACCCCTTCCAGCTTTCAAAATATTAAAACTGAAGAGCTTTAATTGGGTGACGCAAGTTAAAATTCACAATGGCTGTAGGGGATAACCTGAGGAAGAGTGTAACTTCTTCCCAACATCTTTGATGCTGAGCTTTTTAAATAACACCCTTATTTTATTGCCACTTGAGTAGATACAAGAAATAATGATCTAATTTCACAATTAGCTGCAAGAGAAGCGTGGTTGTGATATTAACTATCAAGACGACCCTGCTTCACCAAACCTTTAGCAGCACTTCTGAAAAGTGTGGTGGCTTTTTCTCTCTTCTCACCTTTTCTGCAGTTGAAGGCCAAGATTGCAGGCAGCATCTAAATATTTTTTTTAATGAAGGGAGAAAAGAGTTTCTTCCATTAAATAACACAAACACAGCCCTGTTTAATAAAGGCCATATTTACAGTCTCAGTGCATTCCTTGTTTGGACAATCGTAATAGCTTCTTTGTTTGCTTACCAACATACTCCCTTTTCATATAACAACATATTCTGAATCAGGCAGCTTATTTGATCTTTTGTTGCCTCTGTTTCTCTTCTATAACCCTATTACTTAAAGGGCTTAATGGTCTACTGATGTGCATGTGTGTGTGCGCGTGTGAGATTTTTATGCATATATATAAAGTGCTACCTTAGACTGAAAGAGTGACATTAAATTCCCCCTACTCTGCAATAGTGTCATTCCTGTTCACTGCAGCTTCTATAAAAACATGGGCTGGGAATCACCGTGTGTTTTTGGCCTGTCCCCAACATCTCCATTCTCCTCCTCTGCCAGTGCTAAGTATTGGCCTTTGTCTACATCCTGTGCTTGTGGTAGAATTCCCAAATTTTCAAGTCCTATTTATTTTCCAACTTAGACTTTTAAGCTTTGATTTATTTTGTATTTCCTGAGTAATGAGATGCATTAGCAATTCTCAAGCATTATCCCAAATACAAAGACAGTAAGTACTGTTACAAAGGTGTGTTCTACTTTCTGTCTTCTTAAATAAAGTGTTTTAACACTCTTCTACCCTTTAGTTTAGAAGGTCATCTAATTTTTTGGTTACTATATCAAGGAATTGAAGATTGATCCATGGAAAAACTCAACCTAATTTATAAAATCCAGAGGCATGTGGAAGAATAGCTAATAATTTAAAACAAATGGAGAGCAAGAGCCTGAACGTAGCTTGTCTGCTTCGGTCTGTGTAGGTCAGGTGTTTGGTGCTGACTGGGCAAGGGCTTATACTGAGGGTAAACAGTAAATATCAAGTAAACAGTCTCAAAGGTAAGCAGACCCAGTTATTTAAGGTAGCTTAATATTTATGCATAGGGACCATAACAGAAAGTGGAGGGATTTAAAAATGAAATGGACTTAAATATTTTACTATGTCTTCATATACAGTCAGGGAAGATTCTGCCTTCCTTGTATTGCTACTACTGCTGCAGACAGACACCATCAGAGCTCTGAATGCGTCGGTCCATCTTCATGAGCTGTTTTGAAGTGCTGCCGGATGAATAACTGAGGCAGAGGGAGACTAGGTGACCCAGATGGCCCAAGGCAATTCACACAGCAGGCTCCACAATCCCGAGCCAGGGATCAGATTTCTTTCAAATGATAAATGACAGCTAGCCTTCTCAGGGTGGAAATAGGGAAATTTAGAATCCTGAGCAGAAAGCTGGTTATTACGGCTTTATAGTCAACACTGCCAGATCTGTGTCTCACTGGGTCTTCTGCTACGAGTATGATTGAGAGAAGATGATGGTGATTTGGAACAGCTAGAATGGTTGACCAAGGGCAAGCCATGCTTGACCAACCTGACTGCCTTCTGTGATAAAATGACTAGGGGATGAGGGGAGAGCAGTGGATGTCACTTACCTGGACTTTAATAATGCTTTTAGCAGTGTCTTCCACAATATTCTTGTGTCCAAGCTGGGACATCACAGTCTGGATGGTTGGACAACTAGGTGTGTTGAGAACTGGTTGGATGGTTGGGCTCAGAGGGTAGTGGTTAAGGAGCTGTACTCAACCTGGAGCCTGCGATACATGGAGTACTGCAGTGATCTGTCCTAGGACCTCTCATGTGTTATGTCTTTGATCTTTGAAGCTGAGAGGGATGAGGTTGTTCAGCCTGGAGAAAAGAACGCTGTAGGGAGACTAAATAGCAGGCTTCCGAAGAGGAGGTTATTGGGAAGATGTAGCCAGTCTCTTTACAGTGGTGCATGGCAGAAGGATGAGAGACAGTGAACATAATTATAAAGAGAATTTTTTTTTCACTGTGAGGACAGTCAAGTCTGAAGCAGGTTGCCTAGTGAAGTTGTACAATTTTCCTCCTTGAAGGTTTTCATGCCCTAACTGGACACGGCACTGAACAGCCTGGTCTGATTTCATTGGCGATAGTGCTATAAGCAGGAGACTGGACTAGAGACATCCTGAGGTTCCTTCCATCCTGAATTATCCTAGGAATTTCTGATTCTAATGTCTGGGCACACAGCTGATTGTCCAATTAGCCAGACCACAGAGTTGGCTTCACGCTCACAGTAGGAGAACATAAGGCACTGAATCTGACATGATAATTCTGTAGTGGCAACCTTCCTGTCAAAATATTGTTAGCAAGTTTATTGCAAAAAGCATGCGTTCATATCACATTGTGTTTTCTGTTACACAAAAAAAGGCTTGATTTAGTGATAATAATGGAAACTGTAACACAGTACACCCACTGGTGCCAAAATAAGGTTTCCAAGTTGCCTATCCTCAGTATTTCAAGTCAGTTACATCTTGGACTACATTGCACCTTAAATCCCACCTTTTCTGGAAGGGAGTTTTATACTTTGGGATTTAGATTCCTGCAGCTTTCAAAGCATGCTCAAGGCCTGAACAAGAGCAGCTCGGTCTTAATGTTGATGCTGAATATTTTTCTACAGACAGGTAGGAATTCCTATGCTTTTCTTATTTTTCTGTTGTCCATCTTATTCCCCAGGCAGTATATGTTCTGACCATGAGGGGTGGTGGTTTGACTGTTTTTTACATGAAGTAAATTTACTAAAGGGAAGGAGAGAGAACCTTCTGCTACAGTCTTCAGGGTGCCTTCAGTGAGAGATGTGGCTTTGAATGTCTGGAAAAGATGGAATTTATTCACCAAACTACATTTGGGTTCATGCCTTCTGGGGGGAAGACAGACATCTTCCGTAGATCATTTAAACTTGTTGGCACAGCATCCGCCGAATCCTGCCCTTGGGATCAAACATATGGAGGAACTGGCAGGGTATCCTGACATAGTCCCAAGGGAGGACCTGAGCTGTGCAGCCATGGGCCAAAGTGCGTGCATACATAGAATGGCAGGCACTCGCCTAGCCTGAAAATACAGATATGTTTGCACTTGGGTATTCTCATTGCAATCCCCATCATTCCCTACTTGTCTGTGAGCTACTTACCATCTTGGGGAACATGTGCTTTCATGGATCTAGCCCTAACTATTTTGTTCCTGAGAAACCTGCAACAGGGGAAGGATTTTGAATACCAATCTCTTGAGCCCCTGATGATGCATGTGGACAAGACTCTGCCATTGTGGAGAAGGAGTGAAAAATTTGACCCAAGTCTCCACAAGGCCAAAGAAAGGCTTAACCCCAAGCCTGTATCTGTTTTCCATTCTCTCATCCTTGCATTCTTAGACATTGAGGACAGATAAAACTTAGGGCACAGATTTTGTAGCATGCCAGTTCATCTGTTCAAACTTTCCCTGCTAAAAGCCCTGGCAACTTTGCATTTATTCTGCATTTAATCCATTTTCAAAGTGAGTTACCTTGTTTGGTGTCATTCTTAGTTCATGTTAAGCTTATTTGCATTGAGTAGCAAGGCAAAAAACATAGCGCTCTGTAAATTCACACCTTTCTTTATGTGTAGTTATATCCTTGCAAATCCCATCTATACATAAACCATGACTCTTAATGGAAATGTATTTTACTGCTACCAAAATTCAGTCTTTGCTGGCTGGAATAAAACTCAGTATGAATACATAATTTTTCTTTTCCTTCTTCTTAAATATAGGTTCTGATGTTGGACATCTTGTCAAATTTTCTGGCCCTGTTCCCTCACCAGTGTTGCACATGACTTTGGATGAGTAAGACTGTAAATCTTCAGAATATTCATTCCAACTACAAAACGAGGCGTAAACCCATCTTTTTTCTTTTTTCCCCCCTTATAAAAAGTAAGGGTAATGTAAGGCTATCTCAGGCTATCTTCGTCCTTAGATCTTGAATCAGGCCCAGAAATGTGTCTGGTTTTTCCACATCTAAGCTACCAATCCTGAGGCTTGCTATAATGGTGCTATCAATCTCTTTTATGACAATACGGAGGAGGAAAAAACTGCTTTTTGTCTTTTTTAGCTTTTATAAATTAGATGTCTTTTTTTTTTCAAGGATTAGTCTTGAATTTTTTTATGTGGTAACAAAAAAATCAGCTTTTTCTTCTGGAATTCTCTCTCACATTTCACATCCTCAAAGGCCAAAGGGTTTATTGTCTTATCTTGTTTAATCTCTTCATTGCTCCAGATCATTAAGTTTCCTCAACACACCAGAACCTCATCTTAACCAAATCCCTTCCTTCCTTAAGAAGTTCCATTATATGCTATAAACAGAAACTTCAGGCAGCAGCAGTTCTCAGCTTGCCTTTAGCCAGATGACTGCTGATTTAGGCCTGAGGAAAAGCTTGTGAGCTTGAAAGTCTGTCTTTTTTATTGTTTGTTTATATTTTTCACCTCTGGCAACATTGGTTGGTCTAACGAGATAGCTTTTTTCCCTCCTATGAGTTTTGTCTCTCTTATGGCCGTAGATTATTATAGCTAAAACAATGGTTTATTGGCTCCTGGTGCTGTTAAGTAGCAGTATTAACTCTGGAGTTATCAGCAGCTTTGGGAACTGAATGGATGGCCAGGTGATGCAGCAGGCACGTACTTTGTGCTTCAGAAAAATGTGGGAAACCAACATCCTTCCTACGTTGTGCAAGAAAAAAATACTTGCAGGACTGCTGAGACATTTTAATGAAACTAAAGAAAATCGGTTCTCATGGCAAGGAAATAAAGCTTATTCATTGCAATCTACAGTGTCTTACTAGCTGCTTTTTTGCAGACTGCAAAACTCAAACTTCAAATGAAATATAAAAATGTTCCATTACACCCTTTTCTCTTTCTTTAGAGCACACTGGAAAATAAGCATGCCATCTGAGGCCCTTTTTGAAAGGTTACTAAGAAATAAAAACTTACCCAGTCCCTAGTGTACTGTGCTGTCTACAAACAGAACAAAAATACCCTTATTTTCCCCCACAAAGTTGGCTGTGTAAACATAGGAGGTTACGGTTGCATTCAGACAAATAGGAAAATGCACCCAAACAGCACTAGTGCACTCAGCAGCAGACACGGAACAGTCTCTACCTACCAACCACCAGCCTTAGTAACCCACGCCTGGTACAGAACCTCAAAGGCAGTTCTGCACCGCGCTATGGTAAATACAGCAGTTGAAGAAACTGCCTTAGGTACTGACATTATGTGCCTAAGTAAGAGCTGTCTGCCCTTTGCCAGGCCTCTTGCATTACTCTGGTGGTGTGCATTTTACAAACGTTCCTAAAGGTGCTTCATAAATGTCGCTCTTTGTCTTGGGAAGACACAGGAAAGGTACCTCTGTGAAAAAATAAATAAAGTGCTGAGAGCGGGTACCATGGTCTCAAATCCCAGGAGGCGTTTGATTTCTCAAAATGAGAGAATGTTTTTTATTCTCTCTGAAACGTTCACAGGAAAAGGGCAGCGGGGTGGGTGGATGGAGGACTGGGGAGGGAGATGTGTTTGCATTTCCAATTTTGACTCTCCTGATTGGTTTAGCATATGTAGTTATTCCATCACTTTTGTACATTCTGAATTACTGCCCTGAACTCTTCAGCTCTTAAATACAAAAGCTTTATAATCTCACAGGCTTGGACCATGAGTGCAAAGGAGTTGAAGAAAAGGAAAGAAATGTAACTTTTAAGCGTTATTAGGTGTATATTTATTGTATGTATCTAGCACGAGAAGAACCCTGACATGCTGCTTGTTACACCACTGCTGCCGCAGCCTCCCATCCTTGTGCTTGTTCATCCTGGCTTTTGCTCCTTGTGAGTTTAAATGAAAAGTATGCAGGGATGGGAAGTATCTATATGTACGTACATGTACATACCCAACAGAGGAAGGTTCTTCTAAGTCAGGGTCTCTACGACTGCAGGGCACTTACCAGAGAGCTACTGCTGCTACTCCAGTAATCAGAGAGCCAAGGCTGGTGTGGGCAGCAATGGGTTGGAGAGCAAAGAAATGACATGATACCATTTTCTTTTTTTTCCCAACCTCAGTTGCTTGGATTTCATGAACAGGGTCTTCAAGACCAGCTAGAAATCTGTCTCTCAAGTGTCCAATTTGTTTCCTTTTTAACATAAAAATTTTGGCTGCCTTCATCACAAATTAGGTGGTATTTCATGTTCCTTCTTATCAAGCCTGGGAGCAGCTGTGATGCTGGTGGGTTACTCTCCCATCTTAACTTCTTCACTTGGCATGGTTTATGCTCAGCACTAGGCTGTGCTAAAAGAAAGAGCCCTCCCCTGCTCCCAACATAGTCTGATTTCCCAGTGCATTTCCATACATTGTCTCAAGTTTTGACTCCCTCCTTGTAAGGCTCATTTTATCATTCTGATATCAGTTCTCTTCAGCTGATCTGCATTTTTCCTTTTTGAGGAAGAAAACATTCCTAGATTTTTTTTTTGGCCATTTTTAGCATTTTAAAGCATATAGAAAATTTAGGGTGAAATTTTATAGATTGTGGGAAGCAGAATGTCAGGCAGGGCACTTTCAAGCCCTGCAGATGCTTTGCAATGTTCTGATAGTGCTTAACAGGCTTTGTAAGATATCATGACACAGCAAAGCCAAAAGTGCACCTGAATGGCCTTGGCTTTTAGAGATCTCAATGAGCTCTCCTTTGCTTTCAAAATTTTTTTTCATTAGCATCAAAAGATATGATGCCTGTGTTTTGTGCTACGCTTTTTAGGTTTTTAATGGAACTGCAGTACACTCCAATCATTTTCTGCAGTTTCTCTTCCTGACTTTCACAGCACTTTGAAGAAGATTTTAATTTTATTTCAGAATTAAATGCATAATCCAGAGCCCATAAATGCATTTACAGGTCTCCTGAATGTTCAAAACTGAGATGAGTCTGAGCCAGATGTAATTCCTTTTGATGTCAAGGGGTGCTGGGTACTTCCAAACCAAGAAGAATAAACTTCAGGGTACTCAACCATTTGCATCTTCACAAATTAGCTTCATGGTGCACAATGCCAAGCTGAAATCATTGACTCCACTTCCCTGTCATATGGATTGGCCTCCAAGGGTAATAAGTTTATATCAGCAGGCATATATTTCCTAACTGAGGGACTGCCTTTAAATTAGGAAGAGAAGAAAAAACACTCCCCAATCTGAACTACCACTAGGACATACTTTATGGAATAACAGCAGTAGCCCAGTCACTCACACAGTACTTTAGTCTTGAAGTGCTTAACAAAGTATTAGCTGCTAAATGACTGTATCAGAAGATTGATTCTCATCTACCATAGGGTTTTTTGACCCTGCTTTGGTGGATAGAAGCCTTCAAGTGGAGGTAATTGATAACACAAGTGCTTTTCAAACTATTTTGCTATTGTAGACTGTTGGAATATAGAAAAACCTTAGCATGAGGGATGAGTAGATGTATTAGGTGCCTACTGGCCCCAAATCAGCTTTCAAATGACTGGTATAATCACAAAGACGAAGAACAAGAACTCAGAATAATATGAATAATATGTCTTAAGGTGTAGGCTTGGGTGGGGTTTTTTATCTTTGTAGGATTTTTTTTCTTTTTTCTTCCAATCTCTCATTTCCTTCTCTCTTCCTACCTGCTCTTCAGGTGCTCGGTCTAGGATGTCTCCGTCTGTCTGCACTGTCAAGATTCTGTTCCTGCAATTTCTGCAAAGGCTGACCCTCACCATACTCCACTATGAGTTAAAGCAGATATTAGAATGGGTATGAAATTGGAGAAAGTAAGAATTCTTTTCATCTAATTCAAATGATTGTTTATTGGGTAGTAGATGTACTAGATAAATTATCTGTATTTAGCAGCAAAAATGAGCAAAACTGTTGGAGCACTGGCTCAGTCAGTATTAGCTATTACGGTTTTGGCTGAGGAAAAAATAATTCAAGTTGGAGATGCTTTCATTACTTTTTCCAAGAAATTGCTAGCATATTTTCTAGGTTAGGTTAGTGATGCTAAACCCACCAGTGAAACACTACAATGTGGTATGCTTAAAAAAACCCCCACAAATCAAATAGCACGTGATTGCAGTGTACTCATTATGTGCTCTTTTTCCCAGGCAATGCTCATGATTTTTTTCACTGTCACTGTGTCTATCATCATCAAACAACCGATCTGACTTCCTACCATATAGTGTTTTGTGGTGTACTATAGGAGCATCTCAGACCATTTATTGACACTCCCCTAAGTAAGCTTTTGCTATCCCTTCTCATTTGTGTTTCTCTTCTCCCACTGTGTAGACTTATTAATTCATTAGTGGTGTACAGCATCAATGTAATGTGTTACAGATATACTCAGAGACAAAGGTCCCAGCAGTTTTTCAATAAAGGAGCATATGTTTATTTTCCAGGAGGGTAAAACTGAAGTCTTTTCTGAGCTCTGTTGATCGGCTTCTCATTGTGCTCTTTCTACAGCATAATTTCAACTTCCAGAGAAACACAGCATGGGCGTGAGTTAACGGCAGGCGAAGACATGGCTTGCTTAACACTGGCTTGTCACACAAATATTTAGGGCACACATTTCTGTATATTTTGTGAAGCTGAAATAATTCAGTGTTTATAACTCCTAAATATATACTTCTATTCAGTGAAGTCTTGTGACTTGAAGGTTGAGAGGGTGGAGAATGCTTTAAAGGAGTCTTTCAAATGTCCTTGTAGTCAACAGCAAATACGGATTTTCCTGCTTTTATTTTTTTCTCCTGCACTGTTGGATACAACAAGTAAAATTAGGTTATAAAGGGAGATAAAGAAATATATCCAACAGCAGTATGCAGCTTAGCAGTTGAGAAGCTACCTCTAAGGAGCTTTTAAAGTTGCCAATTGCTAGAAGCAGGAAGGGATGGGGAAAGGACCAGTCTATTAATTCTCTGTTGCTTATGTGCCATCTTAAACAGTGGTCAGTGCTGAAAACAAGGTGTCAACCTGGATGGACCTCGTTGTGTGACACAACATGGCTGCGTTCTCCACTTGTTACATCTGCTTATGAACTGCCTGATAATAAGCCCTTTCTCCTCATACATGAGGGATTGCTTTTAGGGTTTTACTTTTTTGACTTAGGCTGTAAGTAAGTGCAACATTTTAGTGCAGATGTATTTGGTAGGGGTGGTGCAACCTGTAGTCTGAAAGAAAGGAACAGGGTTTTTTGTAATAATAGTGCTGTCACAGCTGTGACTGTCTAAAAGCCTGGCAAGCTTTTTGGAGAGAGGTGAGAACCTAGGTTAGACTAGATTTTTTTTGTGAGTGCAAAGGCTCAGTTGCTGCATTAATTGAAATTGTTATTTGTGACCCTTCAGAACCCCGCAGCGTATTAAGGACCAATAATTGAGAAAAATAAGTTTTCCCAGTGTTTTTTTTTGTGGTGTTTACAGCTTTTCCTAGAAGCATTGAGTAGGTTGGACAGTGAAAAGGTGAGTTTGCTTTAAGAAAGAGAGGATTGATAGGAGAGGTGGAATTTAAATTGGGAAGCATGCTGTTGTAAGAATGCACATTGAAACGTGAGTGTGCAAGACACGCTGGGATTCAAACCATGAAAAGGCTCCTGGTCCTAGGAAAAGACTGTGTGTACCCACATGGATGGTGACTTCTGCCTGTTTTTAGTTGGTCTCCAAGGAATAAAGTACGAACCAGCAAGAAGAGAGCTCCTCAGCCTGCCTGTTAGTTCTTATTTCTGTTCTTCAGTAATTAGAGGCTGTTCCAGCTCTCACTGAATCTGGTGAGAGTCTTTGCTAACAGATGATTCTTCACATTGCAAACAAAAACGTTGTTGTAAATTAAAAAATGAAGCCAAAGCAAAAGAACCTCTCTCCCCCCTCCAAACCGGAGTCCAATAATTATATGTTTGTTCCTAGTCACCTGTTTTCTTCAAGAGGAGGAGGGGAACATGGGCTGGCTGGGAAGAAATCCTGCGAATTAGTTAGTCATAGGGATGGAGATGAGTGAAATTTAAATAAGAAAGAGGTTTGCTTAGCAGCTAGTGAGGTCTCCTTAGAAGCGATGCCATTGAAACAGGAACATAATTATAGGTTAAGCATCCTGAAATAACATTCATAATTTTTTTTCTTTAGTTCAGCAAATGTGATGTGAGGATTGTGAAGAGGTGTTAAATTAAATACCTTCTGAAAACCTTGTGAGCTGTTTCCTTCCTAGATATTATACTTTAATAACAGCATGCCTGCCATCTAGGAGAATGATATTCAATGATGCTACTAATACAGACATAAATGCTGCATATTTGTGTTAAAATCATATTCACCAAGGCAGAGATCTGATGTGTTTTGCAATATACTATCGGAGCCTGTCATTTTTGAAATGATACGTCAGACTGAGGAGAAAGCAAAAAAAATCTGCTCATGCATCTATCATGCGTGGAGAGACACTCTCCTAAGTTTTCCTTCTCTGAAGGAATGGGACCGTGTGGCCTCACTTCATTGGTCATGGTGGTGTCAGGGTGCCTCATTCCCTTGTACTTGGGAATGGAAATAAAATGCCATCTGACACTGTAAACTGATCCAACAAAAGAAAGATCCTCTTCAGTCTCTGCAGGCACTTGAACTCCTGTCACCAAAGAATATTTAAAATGAATTTGCATTCAATTCTTAAATCTCTCTACCTGCCCCTTCAATTTTTTGCTATGGCATATCAGGATGCAAGGGATGTGAATCAACATGAAGACTGGCATACTGCCGTATCAGCTTAGATTCAAAATGGGCTGGAACAAGCTTTCAGGGTTTGCACGCTTATCTGAAGCTTCTTCAAATTTTCTCAGAAGTCAGGTTTTATACCTGAAAAGAAAAGGCACTCACAGTTCTTCAGAGGTAGGTGCAGCTTGATGTGACAGTAGAGATACCTTTTCTTCTCCTACTTCAAGTAACAGTGTCCAAGTCAGATCTCCGTGTGTCTGCATGTACACATGTGAGTGGAGAATGATGCCAACCAGAACCAAATGTTTCACAGTCTCCACAACTAAATTTAAGCTGAGTTTGTTTGTACAGCTGAACGCTGGCTCCAGAAGGGATATCAAGCCTGAGAAGTTGGGGGGTTACTGGTTTACGTACTAGTAACAGCTTTCTCATCACCACCCAAAATGCCCTGGGAGGGTGGTGGGAGTAAGATTGCACTGTGCATGGGTTGTCATACGTCTGTTTTGGGAGAAAATAAGTCATTTCAGTTGCTGTCATTCTGGCGCTATCTCTAAGCATTTGATTCATTGAAAAAGAGCTTTCCTTAAACAAGCAATTTTATTATTGCTGTGACTTTTTGTATCTGGATCCAGGCTGAGGCATGCGGCAGATGTAATTGCTTGGCGTTACAGCTAGCTAGGAGCTCCCATTTTCATTCTCTTTTCTTAAAAAAATGCAAACAAAACCCACAAACCACCAAACCACTGCAAAACCCAAATCCTGTCTTTTCTCCAATGGTCTTCTCTGATACCTCAAACCATAGATTCATATTCATGTACTCAATATAAAACTCACCCTCCCTATATTCCCACGAGCAAAAGGTATGATTAGTCACGGTTAGTAACTTGCTTATCGTGTTTTTCCATATTCGGACTGACTTACTACATGTGTTTTTCCCACCTATGTGAAGCTGTGCAGTATGTCTTCGTGCAACAGGATATTGAAGTCCCACAGAAGTTAGATATTAGTTGATCAAATCTTATTTTTAAATGAACAAGTTGTATTCAGCATCCCATAATATTCTACTTGTGCATTAATTTTCAAGAGTTTAGCCAAAATACTTTATTAATTTTTAAGAACACTTGCATTGATTTTTGTCTTTTATTTAATAACTTGTAATACTCATTTGCAGATACAGATAATTGAATTGCTATATCTTAATCTAGCAAATGTTTTTTCCCTAACTGTGATCTATTTAAGAATGCTTGCATGTTTCAGTGCTAGAAGATACATGGACAGAGAGATACATTAAATCTTTTTTTTTTCAAATGTATTTATTATTCATAAGTAATTCACGGAATAGTTCAAGCAGACTAATTGCAGACTTTGGGTACTTTGCAAATTATTGAACTAGACTATTGGGTATTCATGGCATGTTATTGAAAAAACTCTTCAGTGACTATGACTGGAAATTCTGAATTCCAGAAAAACAAAGTCAGAAAAATACTAAATTATAAACAGAGGATTTATGGTATCAAATTTTATTCAAATAAATGTATGCTGTACTTTTGTGGACCTTGAATATTTTGCCAAAGAGCTGGTTTGTTCCTGTAAAAACATTGTATATGCCATACCTGTCTGTGAAAAATACTTGAAACTTTCTGTATTTTAAATCTAATGGTAGAAAAAGTAAAACAAGCGCATCCAAAGAAGGGCAACTAAGCTGGTGAAGGGCCTGGAGCACAAGTCTTACAAGGAGCAGCTGAGGGAACTGGGCTTGTTTATTCTGGAGCAAAGGAGGCTGAGGGGAGACCTTATCGCTCTCTACAACTACCTGAAAGGAGGTTGGAGTGAGGTGGGTGCTGGTCTCTTTTCCCAATTAACAAGTGATAGGACAGAGGAAACGGCCTCAAGTTGCGCCAGGGGAGGTTTAGATTGGGTGTTAGGAAAACTTTCTTCACTGAAAGGGTTGTCAGGCACTGGAACAGGCTGCCCAGGGAAGTGGTTGAATCACCATCCCTGGAGGTATTTAAAAGACACATAGATGTGGCACTTAGGGACATGGCTTAGTGGTGGACTTGGCAGTGCTACGTTAATGGTTGGACTCAATGATCTTGAAGGTCTTTTCTAACCTAAATGATTCTATGATTTTATGATTCTGTGGTTCTATGACATAAGAGACTGACTTTATTCTTTAGGTATGACTTCAGACCAATAAAATGTATTAAGTTCATCTTATACTGTTTATGTGTTTTGTTACAGATAGAGTCTATCTCTGGTTTTGGTTGTTGTCTGGCTGGGGTTTTTGTTGGTTTTCACATGAATTTGTTACACACAGGATTTCAGTGTCTGTTATTCTATTCAACAGACAGCAACCTACTGAACTACTTTATTTTAATGCGTTGGCACTTCCCACTGGTGTTTTCTCAGTGGAAAAGTATTGGATAAAATTGGTATGGTTTGTCAGCCAGCTCAGGAGCATGGCTGGGGCAATGCCTCAGAGGGCTTACCTTTCACTGGCTGTACTTGGATTTGATCCTTTGATGACAGCAGAGTTGTGTAAAGTCTTGAATTTATTTTCATTGTGACTTTAAGGAAGTCAGATAGCTTCACTTTCCAGGAGAAACTATTAAAACACCTCTGTTTTTCCTTTGTTAATTGAACTGGTGCCTGTGGATGCTGGTGTCCTGCACATGTCCTGCCTGGGTCAGTGAATGACTGGTAGACCTCTCCCAGATGGCCTGTTGATAAAGGATTGATGCTATACATTTCTGATGGCGGGATACAGCAAGGAACAAAACTAGGGATGATGTTCAATTCGGGTGAAGCGCTTCTGTATAAGCTAAATGCAGTTTTGAGGAATTCCTTTACATAGCTGTAATTTTGTCCCTGCAACTGAAATGCAGGAGAGACTCTCCTAGCAGGCGTCAGGGGATGTGGGAAGCTTGGTACTAGGTTACTTACAGGTTACGGCAAGTAAGCTACCTACCATAACCAGGAGGAAGAATGGTGAAAGCACAGTTCCACAGCCACAGATTTAAATGAAAATATTCTCCTTTCCTAGGGAAACATACCCTCTAATTCTAGTTACTAATTCTAACTGTGGCAGTTGTGTTTAGCACTAGGAAAACCTCAGGTTTCAATCTCTGTAACTTTCACAGATGTTCTGAATTAGGGCAAATTCGGCCAAACTGTTTCCAACTGCACATCACTGTGAGACAGGGCAGAATCCAGCCTTCAGGGAGGGGAGAGGAAGTTCCTTTTCCAGGTTGAGAAATTATTTATCTTTGCTTCATTATTGTAGACACATAAAAACAAGCCCTTATTTTTTTAGTAAAGACAACATGCATTATTAAAGAGACCATCTATTCTTACATTACACTCTTCTATTTATTAATTTCATTTTTGCAGTATCCTATTCACACACATCTTTTTAGCATTTTTTTGTTTCAGTGAGGTGAGTAAAATATAATTGTTTTCTCATCCTTATCCATTATGGTAAAAGGCCAGTGAGTACATTTTGCTTCTCTGCTCATAAACTTAAAAGAAACATTTTCTTGACTGATTTTATTATTTCCTCAGACTTATTCCATCTCCATTCTAAGTACAGATAAGTAATAACATAATTGTATCAAAGTTCAAGTAATCAAATGTGTAAGAACAATCTGAAACGCATATGCTCAATCTCAGTAATGTTTGCCATTAGAACTAACATTCTCCTTAACTCTGTCACTTCCCTTCCTCTGCCCTCAGCCCAGATCTTATTATCTTTTTGTCTATCACTGCCCAGATCTTATTTTATTTTTGTCTTATCTCTTAATATTTACTCAAAATCCATTTCAGGAAAGGGGCCTTGCAGATTACCCAGGAGACTAACAAATAGAAGTTGTGGGAAGAATATTCTCCCTACACACCTCGTGAGGATGCAGACTTGCATGCAGCCACTATTTTCAGTCTGGATACAGGAGCATCCTTATCCCAAACTTAGCAGGGTGTTTGGCTTGGGCTCTCTCTGCAGGAAACACGCTGCATTCTGACCCTATGTGCAGTTCCTTGGCACAGGCTGTGTTTAGTGCCACTTTCAGATGGTTTCTTTGCACAGAAGAAAAAGTACCCAGGCCCCCCAGGTATGCCACTTTCCCACGCATGCTCTCCTCTATGCTCCACACTAGAAAAAATGCAGTTATACAGTTTAAGTCTCTAGGAATAGGTAGAACAAGCCTTTTGATAACCCTTTCCAGACCAGCTCAACAGACTTACAAATAGGCAAAACCCAGCAGTCTTTTTTCCCTTGATTTCTCAGTGCTTCAGGAAGCCTTTGGGATTAAGGGCGGTGTTTCCTTAGGAAACCCAAGACTCGTCTGCAGCCCTTTTCCTCCTCCTTCTTGTGCAGTTACATTGTCTTCTTCAGAATGACATGTTGAAGTAAGAATATAATCACTGAATAGAGGCCCTCGGCATTTCTTTAGCTCCTGCTTTCTCCTCGTTCTACCAATCCTCCCCTTGCAGTACGTCAGTGCTGCCACACGGCATTTCTGCAATAGCAGCTACAGTAGTGTGGTAAGCTTCTTATTGTGCAAATTATCACAGATGAGAATATAGCTTCCTGAAACCCCAGCTCCTTATTTGAGATGGTTATAAGTGATCAGGTTATGTGTGCCGAATATTGCCTCCAATGTAAAACAAATGTGAAAAAACATTGCTTGTCTCCCATATATTGGGCAGGTCAGTCAATGCAGGGAGCCTCTGGAGCATGAAAAGTCAAAGGGATCTGACAGATAGCTTCTGCCAAATATTGATGGGGCAGTTAAGATTTTGCCACCTCTGGTTCTGGATAGCTCTGTAGAATTCAAGGTGGGCCAGAGAAAGAAGAATTCTTTTTCTGGCTGAGCCACTGAAAACTGGCCCTCTACTGTAGAGTCATGGTGCTAGCTGGCCCATCCTGTGGAAACAACGTAAGCCTTTTCAGATTAGCAATAGCCAGAGAATTCTCAGTAAGGCAGGCTAAAATGATGCCCATATTAACAGAACCACAATTTTAGCTTATTGATGAAGTTACTTCTAACTCTGCTAGAGTAGATTATATGTAAGCAGACTAAGATCCACTTCTGATGAAAGTAGGAAAGAAAATGCCCCCCCATTTTTTTCTTTCCTCCTCTACTCAATACAAAAGAGAGCTGGAGACTATAATCTTGGCGAACAGCATGTAACCTATGACACTGAAGATGAAAAAACAAATGAAAGAGAACGAAGGTTAGTGCTACCTGTTGTGGTGCTTAGTGCACTGCTTCTCTTTATCCATGGTATGGGAAGGATGGGTGTATGTATGGGCATAAGCATGTGATTAGACTAAACTTCTAAAAATAGTGTCCACATTTTCAGTCTGAAAATGGTTATGCATTGTGTGTGTAAATATAAATATATCTAAGCTACATAGCTGTGCTTTTATCTTTGTTTAAGATCACTTATTATCCAAGACTTAACTGCATTGGAGCGACACAGTTCTGACAGCTCTTGGCACATGATGTTAGCTATGAGGGGGTAACAAATGACATAGTCTTGATAGTAGCTTGAAAAGATAACCTTGCGCTCTTAATCAGAGACTTTACAGCTTGCGGTGTGCAGAGGCTGGCTGGCAAAGTCAGCCTGTAACCCTGGCTGAGGAAGGGTGTGTGTGCACAGAAAAAGTGCAGAGCTGGGAGACCTGAGAGAAGCAGAGGAGGAGACACAGAATATGTGACTGCCAGGTAATCAAGTAAAGGGATGGTGATGATGAGGTGGAGAAAAGGACCCAGTCCTGTGTGCCCTGAAATAAGTAGCAGTTTTGCCAATGACAGCCCGAGAGTCCATTGAATGAGGTCTTGTCAAGGGAAAGGAAAGGAAAAGAAAAGATAAAAAACAAAACCAAAGAGGTGAAGGAAAGAAAAGGAAAAGGCAGAAGAAGAATTCATATAGCAAAATTAACGCATGAAGAGAGAGATAAACAGAAGGGAGTGGGAGGAAGAGAAAAAGAAGGCAAAATTCAAAATTTCCAAGTAGCAGAACTATCTAGGTTTTGTTAATTATCCCTGTTTTGTGAACAGCTAGCATACTGTGAATACGCTTAAATATCTAGTAGAGCAGAACTTGTACAACTGAATGCACTGAAGTGTTACTGACTAGAAAGAAAGAAGGAAAGAAAAATTGTCTTTTATCTTTACCTGCAAGACTTAAATAGATGAGGACATCCTCTTCTAGAAGAATAATATAGACAGACGGTAGGGAGGCAAAGTAGCCAAATGACCTATTCAAGGTCATCTCACAGGCAACAGGCAAAGCTAAAAAGCACATGTTGCACAGTGAATGAACTCACAAAGCTGACAGAAGGCTGGCATGCTTTAATCCAGCTTTGTGTTTTCTTTCTCTTCAGATGAATTCCAAACATCAGGACATTGCTTTTTCTCCATTTAGAAACTTGTTTAATTTAAGAATGCAATGGATGTTCCAGTGCTGTCTGAAGTCTCATAACACTGCCCAGGATGGTCCTCCTCAGTGTATTCCTCCCATCCAAAGCACAATCCTAATAATTAAGGAAAATCCCTCTTTGCTCTGAAGCGTGGCTAGAGGTATACTAAGCTATCTAACATAGCTTCCATGGCTTGATGATTCCCAGTAAAGAACAGAAAGTGATACAACAGAGTAATTCCTCCCTATGGAGTTTCCTTGCAATGTCTGCTTTCTGTAGTTATACTGGTTAATATTTCTAAGGGCAACAACCATTAGGCACTGGAGGCCAAATTTCAATCTAATGCAAAACCACTAATCAGAACTTGAAGTAGAAGTCAGCTTAGAATTTATTAGCTTGAGAGAGGACATCTTGCAAAGAAGGGCAAGATGAACAGGTATATGCATGTACTTCTCACTATAGCAAACAGTAACTGCTTTAAACAGTATTTGTGCCCTCAGGTTAAAGCATTAGGAATTTATATTAAATAAGCCCCCTGACAGAGTGTGCTTCCAAGTGCTATTTTGTTCAGCCTTTTACAGAAACCACAAGGTTTTTGATTATTAGGTCTTTGATCTCTTAAGATAGTTCTCATAGTGCAGTTTTAGCTTTATGTCTTCTGAGGAAGGAGACATTTGAATCTCTCTCTCCTACGTTCCAGGAATACTTTGTTGAGTCAGCATACCATTCTGCTGGAAACCCCTGTTGATTTATGAAACCAAATCAATGATTTATGATATACACGAAACCTTTTTCTATTGAAGTCTTGACACCAATCAAAGAAAGTCTCTGGAAAAAAATTAACATTAGCAACAAGAATAGCAGAGTAAAAGTGGACTGATTACTCACTCCCTATCACTTACATTATTAAAGAATCATTTATTTTATGCATTTACATATGTATTTTCATAAACTGTTGCTGTTGCACAAAATTCTGTTAGATATTGTTTCCTAATTATTTTGTTTCTTTTATTGCAAGACATGGCAGAGTATAGTTCATTAAAAAAATGAAGACATTATCATGTAATACACAATAATGTAGTGGGAAAAGTGTAACAACAATGATTTGCATACAAGTCTCATAAATAGAAGCATTCTGAGTGATGGGTCTATAATACCAATAATAGTCATGCCAATAATGAAACTATGGGTACATTGCTGTGCTTATTTAAGAATCAGGTTCTTAGGTGACATATATATACAGTTCTAATGGGGATATCGGTGTTCATGTTGCAAGTAGGAAGTAGTATATAATAACAAAAATATAGTAGAAATAGAATATTATTGGTGATAATGTTGTTATATTCCAGATACTAATAGTAGAAGTGTTGAAGCATTACGAGGAGAACTGAGCTCAGTGGGGGATGTTTTTTCAGGAATGTAGAAGTTGGCAGACACAGAGTAATGTCATGGGGTATCTGAAAATTTTGCAAGGTTCTGAGGAGCCATTGCAAAACCCTATGAGGGCATCAGGTACAGAAGTCATTTTAGACAAACATTGTTAGTCAAGAAGATGATTTTTCGGTTGTTCCCCAGTGGCCAGGTTCATTTGGGAACTGATGGTTCAACTGCTATCGTCTCAGGACTACAAGTAGTAGCTCCTGAAAACAAATCCCTTGGTAAAGTATTCCTGTCTCCTTTCCAAACAAGCTGAAATTGATCCCAAATATAAAGCACTTTAAGGCTGAAATATACAACCCACTTGACTTGATCTTTCAAACTAATAATGAAATGGTGTCATGAGAAAGAAATTCAATGTCTCCATCTCCTCCAGCCTAAGAGGACTTAATAGATATTCAAGCATAAATTAAATTTTGAACCTATTGGTTAAAGCACACACATGGTTTTAGAAGGAAATGGAGTTTCCCTTTTCCAGATGATAAATTCCAGTTCTGTGTTTACAACCACTGGCTTTGAGATTGTTTTGTTTTGGGGGCAGAAGGCTTTTTGAGTCAATGGGTCTAATTTTGGAATCATATTCCTGTAAATAAATGAAGCCAAGCTTCTACAGGGCTGCTTCTGGTGTAGGCAGTTACATGTAAATGACAAAATAAACTTGTCCATTTAATGAGCTTACATGTGAAGTCTCTTGACCAAGCTCCTAACCGAGGCAACCATTAAGACCAAACCACCAACCACAGGTGGCTGAAAGCTGTGTTCCTCTGCTTCAGGCATGAAAGATAATCCTTCTGTCTGGTACGACACCCTCTGCCAGATGCCAAGGTGAGGTGCATGACCCTGAGCAGTTCCCATACTACTCTGGTGCCCTTCTTCACGCTGGGTAGTGATTCACCCTACCAGTGTTTCCATCCCAACTAACGATATCACTTCTGTCAGTAAGTCACTAGTACAGACCTTGATGCAGGTGGCAGAGCTACCTTTAAAACACAAGTTCTGGGCTGCATATGGATTCCTAGCTCTTCTATAAGAACTCAACCTTAGGAGTTTTGCATTAAGACTCCTGGTGTGGAAAGGTGTGTATTGATGGCCTCTTTTGTCAGGGTTATTAACTGCAAACTTGTGACTAGTTTTTCAAAAGCTTTGAACATCAGCCTTCTTTGGCATTCTGGGTGCTGCATTCCTAAAGCAGTTAGTATAGCACCGGGAACTATTAATTCATGATGACATGTCATTATATTGAGACTTCAGCAATGATAGATTGCAAGACTTATTTGAAGTATGTCTATTATAGATTTGGTTATGCTTTTGGCCACATGGGGCTTCACTGGAATTGTTTTGGATTTATGTAACTGTAACTGAAACCAGAATTTGTCCCCATGGCAATTAAACATTTCAGAGTTTGGCTTGCTGATGATTAGTAAACTAACACTTTTGAAAGATAGCTCACACAAATGTATATTAATTGTATTTTTGAGTTCAATTACAGGATCTGTTTTAGCCTGTAGGGAACTATCTACTATATATAACACTATTTTCACAATTAATGCTTTCTAAGTGAAGGTGATTTTTAGTTTGTTTTTCAAAACAGGAGAACGACAAGTCATTATTTGAAAGTGAAAGATGAGACAATTTGACAGGCTTGAGCTACCATAAAGAGCTAAAACGTAAGGTGTGAATGTACAAACAAAAAAAAATAATGTGGGTGTATTCCCTAATCTAGAAAAATTTAGATTAGAGCAGTCAAATTCTAAGCAACTTCTTAATGGAAATGTCAGTGTAGCTGTAATCATGGCAGTAGTACCAGGCACCAGTTCAAGAAATAATCAAATAAAAAAGAAAAGCAAGATGGAAGAAGAAAGTAAAATAGTAATATACAACGTGAGACAAAATTTCCTTTACAATCTAACTGCATGTCAACTCTATTAAAACCACTCCTCTGATAAATCAAATGAGCACATACACCTTAACTATTTACAGGTTAAGAATGCTTTATTTCTATTAATTA
Source organism: Haliaeetus leucocephalus (assembly GCF_000737465.1). Lineage (NCBI taxonomy): Eukaryota > Metazoa > Chordata > Aves > Accipitriformes > Accipitridae > Haliaeetus > Haliaeetus leucocephalus. The sequence continues at coordinate 3,682,660 of NW_010973342.1, forward strand.
GTAGGTCATCTAAAATGATAGAAGCAGAAGACTGGAAGAGGTCTGGAATATTAAAAAAACCTTTTGTATAATTGCAGCAGTCATATAGTAAATGTTTATCACATTCACAGAAAATGTGCTTCACATGCCATTTCCAAACCTGTTCAAAGACCTAGACTGTTCAAATTGCTGGCTGAAGCTAAAGTACATTCAGAAAGGCATTGAGAAAGACTAAGCACTTTCCCGGTGCTCTGTGTCTTTGCAGTAACAGGAATTTGTTAAATACAATTCCCCAGAGGAAAATTCCTATGGGCTCAACTAGTCTGACTTAGGGGAATGAAAAAAACACCTCTCCCGACTGTAAATTTGGTGGTGGGGTTTTCATCCATCATAATGGATTTTTTGCTGTGTTAATGAAATGCTTATTGCCAGCCAGTAAAATGGATGCATCTTACTAATGCAAGATCAATTGGACTTCCTTATTATAATAAAGGTAGCACTCATTTTTCTTAATTAATAAGCCACATCATCAGCACATCTTGGCTGTAGTCAACTAGTGATTACAAATTGACTCTGGGGTAGCTGGTCTCTCCCTTGAAAAAGGAACATTTTAAATCATGGTCTCATTTTCCCGTGCGGTAGCTGAAATCGTAAACATGCACTCATAAGCAGAGAGTAGACTTTATTTTCTTTGCAATTTAGCCAAGATCTGGAGCCTCTCCAACAGCAATTAAATCATTCCATTTTCTTTAGACTTGAAGACAGTAGGGCAATTTTATCCTGTTGTGAAAGGAAATGTTTCTGTATAATTATTTGGTCAACAGGAGGATCAGACTCAAGTTACATATGCTGATTTATTTGACTTATTCCAGTTCATGTGTTGTGCCTGTAACAATGGTATCCAAGTACTTCTCACTGGTATTGAAACTTCTCTAATTTCTCTTTCTCTCTCCCTTCCTCCTCTCCTCTCTTTTCTGTTCCTTAGCAGCAGGTGGAAGAAAACAGCTTGTGTAGATTATAGCCCACTTACCTTTCGTATACAGATTGATCATACCTCTTCTCTTCCTTAGCAGCGGGTGGGAGAAAATGTTTACATCCTCCTTACTAAACTTTGGGGTCTTTAAGTGTGTGAGGGCCAAACTTAACTGCCATTCACATCCACTGGATTTCTTTTGTGGACTTGGAGGGATCAGAAAGTATGTAGAAACGATTTGTAGGAAGGCTGTGTACAAGTTTGGATCACTGCACGGTGCATGGAGGGAATAAAGTGCTTTAATTCATCTGCACGATGAGCAGGAGCGCTCTATGGCAGAGGAATCTGAAAAACTGTGGACAAAAGGGGCAGCTGATGCAATGCTGCTTGTCAGACAAGTTACAAACTTGTATCTCCCACTTAATGGGAGCGCATGAAAATATGTGGCTACAGGTCAGGGTGTGAGGGGTTCACTCCACCTTTCCTCCCATGTGAGGGACATCTGTCGGTTCAGGAATTTCCAAAGTGAACGAAACCTTTCAGCAGCCAAAGTGGGTGTCAGCATGATGTTGTCAAGTGTCTCAAAACCAATGTTGTCAGGAGGAAGGCAGGCACAGTGGCCTTACAATACCCTGGGAATTAAAACCTGGCATGTTAAACCATGACACCATCTGAACAATTTAAATCAAACTGGGCTATCTTTCTCATAAATAATTAAAGTGGCCATGAATTTGTATCTTAAGATCACATCATCTTACTATAGTTACCATTTTATTTAACTTTTAACTTAATTTAATTTTTTTTTTTTTTTTACTGTTTAAGTTGGGAGAGTTGCTAAAGTTCTTCAAGATTTGCGTGGTTTTCACATGTTATAAAGCCAAACCAACAGATTAAGTCAGGAGTGAATTTCATTCCAGTTAAAATAGATGGGTATTTTTCAATCTTTCATTTCACTGTGCTTTGAAGAAAAAGGTAGCTTTCGTGTGTTCATATTTCATGACTATTCATAACAGATATGGAGATCACAGCTTAACTTCCATTGCTTGAAAATAACATCAGTAAGGTTGTTTAACTTAGTCTCTGCTCCCTACTATGGGAAAGATCTCTGAATATTGAATCTGCTTTCTGATAGTTTTTCCTCCTCTGTTATATCCTGTTGCTATCATAGTTCAGTTATATCCTCCCAGGTTACTTTTCATAGCACTCCTGACCAATTTAAGAAATCTGTTGCCAACGTGCAGACTTCTGAGTCTGTGACATCATAAAGATAAGTACTGATGTTGCCAAGAGAAGCGTCCCTGTCTCTCGCTTAGGCTTTTTTGTAAAGTAGATGAAGTGAGATAATAACATTATGCTAAATGTGATTAATATGGTAATTGCATTTGTCATCTCAGAAGCATTCTATCAGCTCTTCTTCTGTTTCAGACAAGGGAACTCTCTTCTTATTTTCTTCCATGCTTTATCTTTTCAAAAGGAAAAATGTAAATAAATTTTGCAGGGTAAGGGTGTCCTTATTCAGTTTCAAAATGTTATAAAGGAATATTCTACCATGTAAACCTCAAAGGACAGCACTGGTTGTGCAGGGTGTACCACCGTGTTCTGTGTCAAGTGTGTTCATATATTCAGTGTGAGACAGACCAAAAAACATCTCCATGTTAACACGATTAAGCTTGATTCGAGATAATTGCATATGAAATACCATATTTCTTGGTGCTCAGACTCTGGTCAGTCAACCCTGTATTTATGGGGCCCTTCTCCAGCCTGATTTCAAGGGTCTGTGTATGGCCTAGATCCAGCAAAGCACTTAGGCACATGCTTATGGTTTAATGGGCATCTAATGTTGTGCTGGATTAAAAAAGTAGTGGAGCTATACAGCAGTCTTTATTAATGCTGGTAAAGATTTCTGCATCAGTCAGTAGTAAATGTTAACCATTGCCACCATATAGACTAACAGACAGCTACCCCTTGTGTGTGAAAGGATATGTTTGGAGGATATAATTTCTATGAGCCGCTGCACGTGATGGGCTTAGGATAGTAACTCCCCTATTATGGATCACATTAAAGAACTTCTTATTTGGGTATGTTTTTTCCTTTCTTATACCCAGATCTAATCTCTTAGCAGTTCACTTAATTACTAAGCGAATGGCTCTTTCTGTGTCCTTTTGTATGTGTTCAAATACGTGGTACAGCTCAGGGGGAACTTCGTGCAAAGAAAACCCTCAGACAAAATCAGATCTTAAAATACTAGAATCTGAAACAAATTGCAGTATGTCTGTACTTACTGTACCACCATGGGGAACAGAAAAACTGGGTAAGAGGCAGTAGCGAGAGCTGACTGCAGTTGAAAGCATCTGAGGTAGATCAAACCAAGGCCAACCAGGTGCTCTTCAAACAACTTCTCAGAAGCAGTGTTGTGCAAAGGCACAGTCATACTGGTACTTCACAGCCATGAACTTCAGAAAAGCTTTTTATAAAACAAAGACATACTAGGCTTTTGCCTGCAAACTTTTAGGCACTTAACTTTTGAAGAAAGCTAACCACAGTAACTCTAGGAGTAGAAAAAGAGTAACAGTTTTCTGGCGTTCATTTATAGTAAAGGTTTAGGCTCTTCTGCTGATAGCGAAAAGTCCTCTGACCTTCCCGATAAAAGGTCAAATGCTGAAAGGTACTGAGCACCTGTAATTTTCACTACAATCAACCTCTGAATGTTAAGTACCTTCAGGGACTTGGCAGAAAGACTTCCTACAGTAGAAAGTATTGGAGGGACTGGCTTTTGACATCCCAATCAGGAGAAGTAGGTGTTTTGAGGTAAAAGACCAACTGATTAGAAAAAAACACTTTTGATGGTTTCAATCTTTAATGTTACCACCGACTAGAGACCAGCATGTCCCTGGTTTGCCCCATGATGGGAAAAGAGTGTCTTGTGTCCTGTGAGGAACGTGACCAGCAAATGAATTAGTGGGAGCAGACTCTGAAAAGAGTTGTCCCCACTTCCTCTTGGCTGGGAGGATCTTGTCTGTGTCAAGTAGCCTGGGCACTGTGGAAATAGAAAGACAGAAAAAATATGCAAAGCACAGACAATGCCAACATCATGTAAAACTGGAGCAAGACTAGGTCCCATTGACCTGGCTGTATGTGATATTCTGACCCCTCAGAAATGAGGCAAAGGTGCTGTAAATCTCATCAGAGGAGAAGGAAAGATATTTAGGAGACAAGTAAAAATGCAGTAGTGGCCTAACATAGTAGTACTATGATTTCTTCCTGCAAGGTGCATAAGAAAGCACATCTTGACTTTGTAAAGGGGTTTGAGTCCTGATGGTTTTGAAGTTTCTGCAAGGTAGAAGGGAAAGAAGTGATAGGAGTGTGGGGAGAGTGGCCATTCAGGTTTAATTTGGGCAAAGCCATTTTGTAAAGGCTTTAAAAACAGTTTAAATGCAGTTGACTGGGAAAAAAAAAAAGGTTAAATGTATGTGGTCTTCCAAAGTTCCAAGCAAGGACATCATAGGCAAAGGCAAAGCTTGAGGAGCAGGACTTCAAAGACAAGACTTAGAAGGTATTTTCCATTCTTTCATGTCCTACTTTATAAAGGGATATAAAAATTGCTATTCGATGAACTAGTTGCACTGTATTGTTGAACAGTTTTTCAGTATATAGTCTTCAATTAAAAACAAGTTAGAAAAGCATAAAGCTTCTAAGCTTCTGGAAAAAAAAACCAAACCCAATATTAGTATATAATTCTCTTGATTGAATTATATTTTTTTGTGGGCTTACTGAACTACCTGTTACAGTTTCAGCAGAGAATTGTATTCCTTTTTGAAACAGGATATAATTCTTGAGCTGAAATCTATGGATTGTCTCAGAAAACTGAGCTCATTAAGAGTTTCTCGTTAGAGAAAATCCTGTAAAGGGAAACGCAAATTTATTAATGTTTATGATATGAAGAAAAAGCAGGGAAAGCTTTTGGTAGCAGCCAAGGATTTTAATAAATAAGATGAAATTGGTTGGCCAAATACAAGAGAATTTCACGTGAAAGCTATTTGGAGATGTTTTGTATTTTCTAAGAGGTGCTAAACTTTATCTACCTGCACTGGTATATATTGTCCCTCCCATGCAAATGTGCTTCTTTGACATCAGTCACCTCTCAAATACCAATCTTACTTGGGAGGACAGGGTTAATGAATTTCTCCAGTGCTAAAGGCTGATGTGAAATAAGTTGCTGTATGTTAGAAATTCCCTGCCAAAGGCACTTGGAGGGCAGTGTTTCAGCGGTCAAGCTGCCTTGACTCCTTGAGAAGAGCCAGCTGCAGACTAAGAGACAACGTTTGTGAACAGAAGTTATTTGCCATGACTACTAGTGACCTTCGGTAGTCCTGGTTGCTGTGTCCATGCTTTCCAAGACAACACAGAACACAAGGTGCAAAGATGCAGCCTTTAGAATCTCTATTTCTTACAAACTTAATTAAAGCAAAGAACATCAGTGAGTGCAACACTTCCCCTAGAAGGTGTATATTTTAGTAATCAGTAAATCACCAGAATAAAGATGAATAGCAATAAACAGGTTTCTTTGAGTATTATAAGTTTTCTCTAAGTAAATCTGATAGGGGAAGTGCACTGTCACTTGCTTTTTCTTATCACAATATTTCCTACCCTTATCCTGTAACAGGGAGCCTCTCCAACGGCTGTAAACATGAAATAGTTGCACCTGTGAGTTAAATGGCAAAATATGCAGTAACTGGTTCCAGTGACTGCTTATATCTAAAGAAAAGCTTTATGTAGTATGAGAGACCTTTTAAAATAACTACATACTAAAAATCAGTTGATGTTAATGAAGCCTCTCTAGGTCAGTTTGGGTGGTTTGCAGCTGGAAAATCTGAAACTTTGCACATGTGGTTTTTTTCCTGCTTGGCCTTCTTTATTAGATGCTGGATAATGTAAAAACATCTAAAATCTTCAGACTATCCATCGCTCCAGTGCCTTGATCTTTTGTGCTTGTTTTGCACATTTTGTATCTTTTTATTTGATCATTTGTAATAGTCATTTGGAAGATCTTCTATGTCGCTACTTGGTAATTGCCACTGCTGTGGTCATTTGTATTCTACATAAGCTAAAAATTAAAAAAGGAGGTTCTAGGCAGAGCTGAGACCCTTCTGTTAGCTGAGGTGCCAGGAAGCAGGCCAGGCTGCTACGTGCACATCTATCATCAGCGAGAGCCAGCCTGTTCACAGCTGGTGGGCAGCACCTGTAAGAAGTTAGTCAGCCTGGCAAAGGGCTACTGGGAGTAAAAGGAGGGCACTAGATAGAGGGTCAGAGGCTGGAAAAGTTCACCTGCGCGCTGGGGAACCGGGAAGCAGGGCATCTGCAGAGCAGCAGGAGCATCCTGTGAAATGTTTTCGAGATCATCATCAAATGAGGTTTTTCTGGCTGGAAAATTTAGGACTAGAGGAGGATCTTTGAGTTGGTATGTGTGTGTGTAGGAGCACTATGATTTTGAATGACTTTCTGAGAAATTCTGTGCTCAGGAAAAATGGATATGTCAGGTAGTGCTTGATTAAAACCAGGGACTGATGTCTCTGAGGAGTAGCCAGCCTTCACTTGCTAAGTCAAAGATGAGACCACACTGTGAACTAAACTGCCCTCAGTTTAATGAGGTCTGCAGTATGTGAGGTGACCTCTGAGGATTCTCAGCGCTTCCACTTGTCCGCCACAGTGTGCAGCTGGTCAAGTTATCTGGACCTTTCAGGAATGCAGCATTATTAGTAACCATTCCCTCTTTCCTTAAAGGCAATTATCAGATTAACACAGTAGACCCTTCATCAGCATAGACACAGCATGGAGGATGGTTTTAACTCAGAGCTTTCAGCTGGCCTTCCTAAGTGCAGGACTAGTGATGTGCTTCCACATCTCTACCTAATGAAGTCCATCTCCACATGTTAGGGAAGTGCAGCTCCGTGGTAGACCCCACAGTTCTTGGGAAGGGCTACAACTTGTCTGACATGTGGGATCCAAAACTGCCCATCGTCTCTCGTTGAATACATAATTTGGGTAGTTTGTCACAATTGACCTAGGCATTTTGCAGCCTAGAGCATTGTCCTGGTTTCAGCTGGGATAGAGTTAACTGTCTTCCTAGTAGCTGGTACAGTGCTATGTTTTGAGTTCAGTATGCGAAGAATGTTGATAACACTGATGTTTTCAGTTGTTGCTAAATAATGTTTAGTCTAAAGTCAAGGAATTTTCAGCTTCTCATGCCCAGCCAGCGAGAAGGCTGGAGGGGCACAAGAAGTTGGGAGGGGACACAGCCAGGGCAGCTGACCCAAACTGGCCAATGAGGTATTCCATACCATGTGATGTCATGCCCAGTATAGGAACTGGGGGGAGTGGGGGCTGGGGGATCACCACTCAGGGACTAACTGGGTGTCAATTGGCAGGTGGTGAGCAATTGCACTGTGCATCATTTGTACATTCCAATCCTCTTATTATTGTCATTTTATTAGTGTTATCATTATCATTAGTAGATTCTTCTTTTCTATTCTATTAAACCATTCTTATCTCAACCCATGAGTTTTACTTCTTTTCCTGATTTTCTCCCCCATCCCACTGGGCGGGGGGGGGAGTGAGTGAGCAGCTGCGTGGTGCTTAGTTGCTGGCTGGGGTTAAACCACGACAAGCGTAACAAAAATTGCTGGGCTCTTCAGCTGCATTAGGACCAAAAACTGCCAACAGGACTCGAACTACAACTTTGTGCCTCTTCATGCTTTTGAAAGTGCAGTGGGCTTAATACTCCTTTGGAAGCATTTTCTCTGGCTTAAAATATCTCTAAATTGCAGTCTAAGCTGCAGTGTCCTCTAAGTAGACCTGAGATCATCTTAAAATATTGTACTCAGATCCTGGTAGAATACTAGCGCTACAAAACATACCTTAAAGCTGTATAAATTCATCAGTAGTCATCACATAATGAAGGACTGTGGTTACACTTGTAATAAAGTACCTAAGCTAGGATGCTCATTTTGCTAAAGTCTGTGACGAGGCTATTGAAGGGCTGATGAGAATCAAGTATGGAGTTGCTCTTTGAATGCAAGCGTGGAGCATTTCCATATAAATGAGTTCAAAAAGTTGACTGCATTAGATCCCTCAACTGTTGTGGGCTAATTAATGCCCTTTTCTCTGCTTTTTATAGAGCTCTTGAAAGTAGAGGTATTTTTTCCTGGATTCTTTGGCTGAGCCATGTCTCCAGCTGTGTCACACACTTGAGTCTGCTCTGTCTGCTCACCTAGCCAAGCTATAGGCTCTGACATTAAGAAGTGGGAAAGCGTACATTTTTCTCCGGGCATTCTTTGCCTGTTCTCTGGAAGAGCTGCTTTGGCTGTGTCCTTTCTAAGTTCCTTTCCTAGACAAAGATATTTATAGAGGCCACTAGCTAAGCCATTGCCACCTATACTGTTTTTTGTCATTGCCTGGCTTGTCTTTCCATTTAACTCCATGACCTTGTGTTTATTCTGCTGAAGTGTGACACTTAACTTTTTTGCACATATTTTTGTTGATTTGTAATACCTTTGGAGGTATAACAAATTCCTTCCTTCCCTTTTCATAGCAGATCAGAGGGATATTTTTAGGCTTTGAGTGTTTTTATTCTTTTCTTATGACTTCCAGAATGAAAAAGGCAGTTTTTCACCCTGGCTCATATTGCCCTCGCTTGCTGGAAGGATCCTTGAGATCACGATTCAGCTTCTGGCTTTGCTGCAGGTCATTTTGACGCTCCCTGCTAGTAAACTTCTCTGTTGCTATAAAAAGGGTCCATTCAACTTCCTTTCTCCTCATCTTTGCTGTTTTTTGCCTTCTGAAATGACTGGCTGCTCTGGGCAGGGATGTTTCCTCCACTGTGTTCATATAGGACCTCGCATAGAATGAGATGCCAGTAAATCAATACAATTACCCTGATGAGCATAGCTGAGAGTATGCTCCTAAAGTTTCTTTCACTTTACTACTGGTACACTCCTGCATTCCTTCCACCTTTTGTTTTTGTTTTTGTTTTTTAAACTTGTGAATTTTAATAATGCTTTCTGCTCAGTAGATCCACTAAAGGCAACATTTTGGCAAAGAATTATTTTACAAGAATAATTTTCTAAAGAGTCAGGTCTGCATTACAGGATGAGTTTCCACATTTATTTGAGATGGTCCCAAGAGCTGCAGCAGACTATACAGGATTACCTTTTGAACCACAACGTTGTTGGGTCAGAGATGGTGCTTTCAATAAGCCATTGGGAGTCAATTAAAAATTGTATGTGTTCTGGCCTGTTTAAGCAGTGACAGCTCCTGAGTTCAGGTCAGGTCAGATTTGTTTCAACCACACCATGCTTTTTCTGTGCAAGATCCACACAAGTATTCACAGGCCATTGCATCAACTTTTGGCAGCAAACCCTCACCCAGTTTACAGGTCTTTTTAAAAGTGATAGAAACAAAGGTTGTCAGGGCATTTTGACCTCTGCTCCGCTCATACAATTCCTGTTGCAAGACTCTAGCCCTTTGCTTGGTCAAATCCTTTGTGACTTGAAAGCTATTTTGCCAGACATTATTTTTCCTGCTCTCCAAAGAAGACCTATTCTGGGGCAGATCTTGGTATGTAGTAGGTTTGAGAAGGGACGGGTGCACCAGAAAACAAAAGAAGGAAGAATGATCTAAATCTGATCAAAGAAAAAGATTAATTCAATCTCCCTTCTTCCCCTTTTTCTAGTACCCCATCAGAAAAGGTAGAAATGTCCTTACAGTTCCCCTTACAGAGCCCTGATTCTTCCCGTGGGCTCTATCGCCTGTCTGGCCCATGATTTTCAAGGAGGTTGTAAGTTACTTTGAGATCTTTGTCCCCCTCCCATTAAAATGTGGTTGATGTAGTCACAACTGTCTGTAAACTGGGTGAGGAAGGTGAGGAAGTAGTGTGTCGTAATGTATCACACTCTCATTTCAGGTGGTGCATGTAGAGCTGCGTCAGGAGGAGGGCTGGCTTTTACAGCCAACCCTTTTTTTTGGACCAGAGGCTACTCCAGATAGGAGTAGAGCTGGCCCAAAACCAGAGGAAGCACGATGAGGAAGTGACACCACTTTTCCTTCCTTTTTCACTCCTGAGGACCAGAGTGAGGACCAGAATTGAGAATGGGGGAACCTCCAAAACTGTGAGCAAGCCAGAATTGTTCTGTGCTCAGACAGGAGGAGGGAGCCCAGAAATAGCACACACACACCCCCCCCCCCCATTTCCGATGGAAACAGGATCATCGGAAAGGCATCCTGTGTTTATAACTTGGGAAACTCTATGATGTTCTTCTGAAGAAAGGAGTCAAAATGGGGAAAACATTTATTTCCCAGTGAAAGCTTTCTGGTGGGCATTGAACCTACTATGAATATAAGCAAAAAGGCTGACCTCTGTGTTATTTGGATGTGCTCAATATCTGAAGACTTATCTCTTTTTTTTTCCTCGAGTAACTACATTTTCCCATGGTGTCCTCTGCTGGTTAATACCAAAATGATGTCATTTGGCTGACTCCTAACCCCAAGAAACTGTGCTCATTTTAAGCATCTGATAATCAGCACTGTCCATTGAAGGTTTGATACTGAAAAACGCAGGGCACATACAGCTCACATTGCAAGAAATAAGAAGAGCAGGTGCTCAGTCCTACTCAGGACATAATGGACAACAAGCGAGACATTTGGTCCAAGTTCAGGTGTATTTGGGTACTCAAGGCTCCTCTCAAATCAGATTTCATTTTAAAAATGTTATTCTGTTCTATTGTTTTTCCCAGTTCTAGGTCTCACTACTACTTCACCTACTGTCTCCTTCTGTCATAAACCTAATTCTTCATTTTGGGAAGGTTTTGGCTGAGACTTGCAAAGGCATTCAGGCACGGGCTAAGTGCCTGGCTAGTTCAGATGCATGACTACACTAAAAGGAAAAGAATTTAGGTATCTACCTGCACTGAGCAAGATACCTACAAGGGCTGGTAGATCTGGAAAAGCCTTGTAGTCCTGGTCCATCACAGAGTTTAAGTAACTCCAATAAAAAGTATACAATCAATTGCAATTGAACTTTGTGGGATCCAAGCCATAAACTGTAACTTTTCAAGGGAGAACCTCTCCTTTTTCTATTTCTGCAATGTCTTCTGCCAAACAACACCTAAAAACTTAATTAAGCCTGTAAGCTAAAAGTAGCCCCTTTTTTTTTTTTTTTCCTTTTCTTTCAGGTTATGGTAAATTTGCCCCTAAATTCAATGCCATGTGTACTCAAACCATTTGTAGACTCTTATCTGAGTTAATTAAACACTGGGGGGGGGGGGGAGGAGAAGTGGGGGAAGCTGTATACTTAAAAGTATCAATGTCCTTCATGTTTCATATTGATACCTTTAAAACTAGAAGTGAGTTTTCATACTGATAAGGAATTGTTGTATAAAAGTTGACCTAAGTTTTAATTAAAAATTAAGGACCATTAATGAAAGAATAAAATGAAACCTTTCATTTCAGTTAACACAAAATTACTTGTTGGCCTGGGATGAAATGACTGGCATTTTAATTTCATTAAGAAAATATGTCGATTGAGTCAGATGTTAAAAATCCTTTTAGTAAAAATCCTTCCTCCAGTCATATGCTAGGCATGGCTATAATAAAGTAATGATCTTTTTATTGAGAGGACTTGTAATATATTGCAATTACTACTAATAAAAAGCTATAAATGTACCATATCTATAAAGGAATTTAGTAGAATCATTGCTTGGCAAAATGAACCAACTTTTTCAGACATTTCAAGAGAGAGAGTATTTAATTTTACGTCTACAGAATATAAAAGATTGAGATGAGTTTAGGAGTATTTACTTTGCCAGCTTTGCCTTCACTTCAGAATATTTTCAGAGGCATTACTTCAGATACTGGAACTGAAGCTGCAATATGAAAATTGTGAATTATTTCAGAAATAGACCAGTAAGACATCTCTTAATATGGCAGGCTATTTTTGAAGATACTTTATATATGAGTTTATACAGGCTGGAATCTCAGTTAGTCATTTTGCAGCAACTGCTGCATCACCAAAGTTGCTGTTTTCTCTGCTTGCTTGCAACAGTACAGTTCAACACAGCAGGATGACACCTGGCAGCTTTAAAGGACGAAGGGTTTAGGACGAGCCAGAGTGTGCTTCTAAGCCAGTCACTGTCTCAAGCCCATCTCAGAAGCAAGTCTATTAGCGGGGAGCAGTGATTTGTGGTTTACATGCAGTGTGAGTGAACCAGCATATTTTATGAAGAACAGTCTGAGTGATCCCATAAATCTTAGTGGTACCCATAACCACTATTCATGGTTTTATTTTTTTTCTCCAAGTGCCCAAAGTTTTTCATCATTTTGTTTGTATATGGAGGTGTCTGTGTGTAGGCACATGAAATGACTGTGAGCTGATAGGGATTGTTTGAAGTCCTCAACAGCTTTCACGGTGATATTTTACTATTCAGTGTTTCAGAGCAACTCCACTTCCAGTATTGTAAATCTGTTCATTCACGGAATGTTTGCATGTGAACTGACTATGAGATCTTGGTCATTGTATTTCTGCAGTCTCAGTACTGCTTGCATTTTGTCCTAACTCATTTTCTATTGCAGATGTTACAAATTTGTTATTTATTCCTTTTTGACATGATTATATAAAATCAGGTACAGCAACAATTTTAGAATAATTCACTAGACATTTTGGACAGCTGAGGAATGGGGCAAATGTTGAATTGAGCAAGGAACAGGTTGAAGAGGGAAACAACAGTTACATGGAAGGATGGATGAAGTTTGAAAGAACTTATTTGGTATTTTCACTGAAGTTCTGGTATATTTGTGCTAACAAAATATTCTGGTAACAAAAGTGGAGGTTTTATCTATAGGTAGAGAATTGAAATACAGTACAGAAAAAACTAGACAGCTGTGAGAACTAGAATACTGACAAGAAAATCAGAATTCCAGGTCATGAGGACCTGAGGAATTAATCCTACAAAGAAATCAGGTACTTGTAGTTTGCAATAATGGCCATGGAGAAGACCTACATGCATTTTCAGATGTTATTTCCAGAACAAATAAATACAAAGCTCCCCCCCCCCCCCAATGGAATTTGATGAATTTGCATAAGGGATTGGATGACATGATTATGACATGATTCCAACTCTAGCAGGGCATGCTGTAAACATTGACTCAACAGTATTCTTAAAATATGAAGTTGTTTGTTAGATACCTCCACCTCACTTTTCTTCAGCCTTGGCTATGGTTAGTGTTGTTTATACATGACAGTAATCCTGACCTACCTGGGAGACAGTAAAACCGACTCATGTAAGTGAGAATTACAGAAGAGAAGGTGTTGTCTTCAACTGTTTATATATTGATGTATTTCAATTTGTGATTCCCAAGTAGTTAAATACTTTTAATGTCATGTAAGATTCACTCCTCTGGTCAAAAATAGAGATCTGCTGGCTTTGGCTTTTGTAGCACTGACATAGTCAGTCATGCACTGTCTTGGCTGACAAGGTTAAACTATAACAATGGGACTGTGGATTTAAAACAAAATTATAATGGATATAGCAGACTTAGTTCATGAACTAAAGGTCACTATTTTAGGGAGCCACTGTATAATTTCACATCATTACTGACTCATATGCATTCCTTGGTACGGATTACTCATGTTTCTGTTAATGTAATTGGGGGTGGTTTGCAACTGAGACTGTTTGGCTGCTGTCAGCTAGGATAGAGGTGCTTATTAATGTTGCTTTAAGGGTGAGTAGGTGTGTGCACATTTCAGAAACATCTCAGTCTTGGAACTGAATTTGGAGCTACACATCTAAAGAATCTTGTATTTATTTGTTTCAGCTGGACTCTTTCCAATAATTTTTTCATATTCCTGTGAACATCCATCAAAATCATCTCAGACAGTTCTAAGCAATATATTGTAAAAAGCACTTCAATGTCTAAGACCAGCCTTCAAAATTGTTGTAGCAGAGCCTGTCATGTATGTGTATCCAGAGTGCTCATGTTAATAGGTGGGGATATAATCAGATCCTGAGTACATGGAAAAAAAATATCTCGCATGTTGCTAATGAATAGTTTTAAGATACTTTCAAGATGACTGATCTCTTCCTTTATTATTTCTAACAAAGGGGTGTTCAAACCAAAAAATATCACAGCATGTGGCACAAAGAGATTGTCAAAGAAAATTTGTCCACATCTATAAAAATTGCAGTAGCAAGGCTTTCAGATTGAATATTGATCAGGTATTACTTTCATTATTGGCTCTTTAACAAGTTGCCTCGGTTGACGAAAATGATTCTGGGGTGGGCTGTTCATAACTTCAGTGTGTGACCTAGCTTTCTTGTGCTGAAGTCACTGCATGCTTTTGAAAAATCTACTGATTCATTCTGCATGAGCGGAGCAGGCAGGATGAGATGTAGGACTCACCAGAGCTTTTTGCAGTATGTATTTCCACTTGCACGAAAGTATGGATCACTTAGTAGTTAACAGATGTGAGAATTTTGTGAGTCCTGGGAGGTGACGAGCACACAGAAAGAGTTAAAGCTCATGACAAGGAATGCGTTGTATCCTATATCAATCTGTAACCGAATGGTTTCGCTAAATCATCTAACAACCACATGTTGTGATTGGCTTAAATTCCCTTTTAGAATAATCAAAAACTGAAATGATTTTAAACTCAGATGAAATATCCACATTCTTGTTTTAATATTGGAGTGAAAAGTCAAAATGTTGACACGTAAATAACTGTACTGACTTGTTCAATCCCTTATAGTCTGTTCACAAAACAGCACTGTATTCTAAAAGGTCCTTTTTTATGACAGGAAATATATTTCATTTGTTCATTGCTCTACTTTGGGCAATAAAGCTGAACTACTGTGTTTATACAACTAATTATTTTTGGGTTTGATACTCAGCCTAAATATACTTAGCCTAAATATACCAGTTATCCTTAATTTGGGTCTTTGAGAAGTATATGAACTTTAGAAATAATCAGGCAAGAAAGACAAAGCCTGAAGTCAATGGATAATGTTTAGCTACTTAATGTTGGAGACAATTACTAGGACAATAATCTGCTGTCCTCAGAGGGCGGGTTAAACAACATTTTCTTGCACTTGCTATACATTTAGACCCATTGAAAAAAACCATAAAACTCGTGTGTATCAGCATCTGGCTGGTGGAGGATGTACAAGCAATTGCTGAACAGTAAGCTGGAAAGAGACTTAGTCTGAAAATATTTGTGTAACATATTTCATCTATTTTTGACCAGCTGTGTTGACAGAAAAGACTAACTGTGAAACTGCATTCAAAGTGGAGTTTTTTCCCATCAAAATAAAAACATAGAAATAATGTACAAAGCTGTATTGTCCCTCATTTATATCCAGGCAGGTTTAACACCAGGGCCAAATTCTGCTCTGACTGTTTAATGGAGAAACTTGGAAAATCTGCTGCCATTTACATTTTTTTAACTGAGAGCAAGACTTGCTCCATTTCCTTATTTAGTTTTGCATTAACTTAATTCCTTCTCCAAACTTGATCCATTCAGCATTGTCTGAGTGGCGAAGCCTTTTCAAAATCCTCAGTGTCGAGCTACTTTCCAAGACAATATGGTTTTAATTTCTTACGTATATTTTGGGCTTAGTGGAGCTGTTAGAATTTGTCTTTGTCTACCTGACAACCCATAATTTCTTTACTCCAAAATAGATCTTGACTTCTTGTGGCATTTTGCACATGGGAACATCTCCCTACTATTACTGTCTGATATCTAAATAGTATGTGCTTTCTCACAGGAAAGGCTCACTGGGAACATTGAAACTTTCCGAACACGCACGACTTTCTCTCCTCAGTGTTGAAGTCCACCCACTCATAGAGTGGGAGCCTCATAACACAGGTAATTGGAGCGTCAAGTGCTGCATAACCAGGAGCAGGAATGCTTGGGTGAAGGTACTGGGACATGCCAATGCCTCTGAAAGACCGAAGGAGGCGCTGGGACGTGCCAATGCCCTGGCACCCTCCTGAAGAGCAGTGGTCGTACGTCTTGTTCACAGTGCTCCTGTATGGTCAAACTTCTCGTGTAGTGGTGATGTGGATTTGGAGTGTATCTGAACTAGATATTCACACTTTTGTATTATGATTTCTTAATGGGGGAAGGGAAGAAGTGGCTAACTGACTAGTGAGCTGAGAGGTCCTGCTTTTGTGTAATAAGTCCACATAAATCATGTTTCAAGCAGATCCCATTTGCTTGCTATAAATTGACTAGGTTTCTGCAGAAGTGTGCTTTTTTTTCTTTTTTTTTTAGTTTTAGTGAGAGAAGAACAGTTCTCACAATCTCTATTTCTCATATTTTACACAGTGTGTTTGTTAACATTCATAAACAACAAACTGTAACAGGCTCTTCATCAGACTTCTCTTTTTTATATTTAATTTATTACTCCTACAGCAAAGAAGCTGTAGGACTTCACCATGATGCAAATGTCACTTAGAAGCTTTTATTTTTCATTCAAAATACTCCAAAGATGTTAATGAATAGTTGAAATACTAGACAAAGAAGCAGATCTTTTGGAGCATGCATTTATATCAACTCCAGATCTTCCTATGAGAGCAATGCATAAATACTTCTAAATATGTTGCAAAATAACGTAATCCTTAAAGCATTCTTTTGGAAGGAATAAAAAGAACAAGAACAAGAAGCATTTTTACTTTTTATTGCATCAGTGCCCATTGGAGGTTAAGAGAAAAGCAGGATAATGTGCAGCTTTTCAATATGTCATCTATATTTTTCACATTTAGGCAATTTTAATGTGCTGGCTAACTGTGATTGAGGAAAGGTGTCACTGAGCTTTATTTTCAACATACTTGATTTGATCTGGAGTAAACCATGGCTTTATTTTGTGATGGTTTTTGATTTTACCACAGAAGCAGCAATTACTGAGCATATAGAATATTCAGAACTTCTTTGTATTCTGTACGGTGACTCAGTTTGTGGTTTTGAATATGGCAATATCCAGAACATGAGATTCACTCAGAGGATTGCCATATAATAATCTGGAAGGGATACCGCTATAGCCACGTACACTTTTATCAATGATGCTCCCAATCTATATTGGGTTAGCCAGAACTTTTCTATACAGCATTCTGTCAGCTTTCTCTCTGCAAAATACTCATACCTCCTATGCTAATAATGAGTCTTTAATGTTTTTCTAGAATATGCTCAGGTTACAGGTGTTCAAATTCTGTTACAGTATCGAATGTTATTTGAAGCATGTACTTCAGTGGTTCACACCCCTCTGAGATCCCTTTGCAGACAAGAAATACCCCTAAAAGTTTCCAGGCCCAACAACCTATTGCCTTCCCAAAATATTATGCAGACCTGAAAAGGGGCAATGAGTAAAGTCTCTTTTTACCCTGGGGCCAGTTCTGTCCTGCCTTTGACAGCCTCCTAGTTAATGAAATTGGTTCTCTGGCTGAAATGACAGCTGTCTCTGCTGACATTTTTCTGAGTTAAAAAAAAAAAAAAAGACTGAAAAAGCAATTTTCTTATGTCTTCTCCTTTAAAAGAAAGCCGAGGAAATTGTAATAAAACAGCAAGCAGCATAAAAGTTGCTCGTGCTACTTGAATTTTTCCTTAACTGTGGATACACCATGGTATTGGATGGGCTTGCATGATCATGTATTTTCTCCATGCAGCCCTGATCCCATCTGGCACATGATGTAGGCACAGAACAGAAAAGAATTAATGCAACAGGGATCACTGCAACTTCCTTGTTTTCACTGCAACCTGTGCAAGAGTACTTTGATGGAGGCGATTACTTGTGATATATGATTTAATGTTTTTGAAAGCTGTCCCTTACCTTTACTTAAGTGAGGGAGATACCTTACGTAGCACAGTTAAAAGTCAGGACGAGCGCTACTACTCATTGTGACCAAGTCAGAGTGACTTTACCAGAGTGATTATCAACCAGATATCATCTGTAGAGATATGGTCAAGCTGGACTTGAGGAATGAACCCTGAATAGATCTGAACAGTGATTTTTTTGTAGTTCCCTGTGCTGGTATTGATGCTGAGGGATAAAGGAAGATTGTTTTTCAAAAGTGTGCTGTATTTGCTGAATACAGAAAGACGGACATGATATTAATTTTCATCTTAGCTGTTGGTTTACTGATTTCTGGTGGTTGTAATTCTCTGCCTTATTTCATCTGTTGAAAGTGAGATTAGAGAAGCATTCAGTTGAGAGGGGTCTGTAAGTTCTGGTGGTACCAGCTGTACCATCAGACTCTTGGGAGGTACTGTTATTTACCTGAGCAACCTAATCAGTTTTATAGTACAAGTAGTTTTCCAGCTAAATGTCTCCATTGTTGTGGGCGGAGATATTCTACATGCACCGCTGTGTAACAACACTGTGTCCAGCTATTAACCGCTACAACATGAATCTCCCAAACAGAGCTTCTAACAACAGTGTTTTCGTGAAAGTAATTTTTCAACACTGTAAGCTATATATACTACCCCATATACCAGCTAGAACTAATTACACAGGCTTAGCGTGGTATAATTAGAAGCTTTATTATGCCAGATAGGGGAATATTTTATAATAACATTGACAAGTTTTCTGAGAGTTTTCTGTGAAAAACAAAACGAGAACATGAATGTGGTACTAAATCTGTCAGGTAAACATTTTCCAATGTAAAGTCACCTTTCTAACATCTTATTCACATTAACACATCAGATGTGGCTCCAGAATCTTCCTGGCAGTACCGCTTGCCTCAACAATGAAACACTGCTATGGAAACAGCTTAATACAGTAATTTGGGGATTTAAGGGCTTACAATAATCTATGAAGATGTAACTAATTGTTTATTTAATACACTAACTTTAAGACTGAGAAATTTGTCGAAATACTGATTGAATTTAATTGTATATTTCTGTTATGCTTATGTTTCTTAAAAATAAAGAAATAGAATATTATCCAGCATTGCTTAATTTCCAGGTAAAATTAATCAATTTATTATTCACCCAGAGATGGCCTCTTAATGTTTAACATGGATATGTAACTGTTAGAAATGATTTTTTTTTAACAGATCTCTAGGCTGCAGCCAGCCATCATCATACTATTTGAGTGATATCTTATCGCAAGAGGCAACATCAGCATGGAAAGAAAGATGTTCTGCCTGCATGACACTCATCTAGAGTGGCATTACTCAACACCTTGTGTGTGGCGTGGGATGACGGAGAGTTTGAAAAGATGTTCTCACAGCGCCTCACGGTAATGGAGCAGAAAGGAGTGAAATTATTTTGTTGAATCCTGTATTTGCAAATGTGGGTGGAATTCTCTGAATAATTTTGGCTGAAATGAAGCCTTTGCTCAGTTTCCTCCCCTGCCCGGGGGAAGCGAACCCACACCCCCGTTGGGAATACTTCAGTCAGAAGGCTACCACTCCTTCTGGGGTAGGGTTCCCTCATGCCGTGGTTTGCATGAAATAATGACATTATTTCAATAATCAACAATTAAGTTGGCTGGGGAGAAACAGAATGGAAGCAAATCCACAGTTCAGAGATTAGGGCACTCATCTGGGGAACATTTAGCCAATTTTTCTCTAAAACAGGCAGAGAATGGAGTTGAACCAAGGGCTGCCATTTATTCACCCGGCCTCAGAACTGAAGCACATCAGGTGACATCCACTCTGGTACCTGAAGGTTACCATGAAAGAATAACAGTGTGTAACAGATAGCGCAAAATAAATCTGGCATTGCTTCTAAAATTACTTCACCAGTTCTTCCACAGAAGGCTCTGATATTCAGTTTGATAGGAGATAGTGTTATCTGAAAAAAAAACACCATTGCTATAGTGAATTTTTCTTCAAATATGTTCTTATCAATCATTTTAGCATAGATTTCCTAAAAAGTTCATGGTGTTGAAGCCTGTCTCAGACATAAGTACAACAGTGTGCGTTACAGGATTCATGCAACCAGACTGAGAGCCATCATTTCTGTAGCAAATAATATGCAAAAGAAAAAATGCCTCGTTAGAAATACGTGGGCCAACATATTACGGCTACAAAGCATCCTGAAAATTTCTTGCTTTATCACAGAGAACATCATAAAAATAAATTGGCTGTCCAGATGCTCAGATCAGGCCTATTTGAAAATAAATAAAATTATCTAGATTTCTGTACTGCATAGATTGAAACCAAACTTGAATTTTATGGGTTATGATACAATGTTAGATAAATATCTGGGATGAACGATTTTTTTTCTTCAGAATTTAATTGAATAACATTAATGCATTTTGCAAAATCTTACTTCAAAAAGTATTTTTAAGTACAATTTACCAGCCAAATGTTGTAGCTATCTCTTGAGTTTTACACAGTGGCTTTCATAGTGTAGCAGACACCACAAGCTCAAAAATAATGAGTCATATCTCAAACAGCCGTGCATGAACTGCCCTCTTTTTTGGCTCATTAGAGGAGTTATTCTGTGCGTGGCACAGGAGGCCGGGGACCAGCCCTTCAACCTCTGTCCGTCACCTCCACCAATGTTGGCTGTGCTTGCATTTGCTTGTTGCTGTTGCTCTTCAGATGTACGCTCTTTTAAATCCTTTATCTGTTAATCTCCTCAGGCCTTGTATATCAGAGAGGGCCCCCTACATCAAAGGGCCTTTATATCGAGGGCCTTTTGACATCTTCTTCCCCAAGCAAGGGGCAGAGTGCCTCCGCTCCCTACCCATCACACACCCTCCAGTGTCTTCACCAGAGCTTTGAAGCTCTGGGCCTTAACCACAACCTGGGGACCCCAGACAGTGACAGTAATTTCCCTTCTGTCGATGTCTGGCTAGAGTCCTGGGATCCACAATTCACATTTTCAGCATCTCTTCTCAGGACGTCTTGCTACAGCATGTGAAACAATATTTCATTTGCTAACATTTGTAAAGCATTAGTGGATGGTCTGTCTGTGAAACGTCCTGGAACCTCTCACAGAATTCAGAGATATTTGTTTCTCTGGCCTTGGTAGCGCTAAATTACAAGCTCTTAAAAATTGAACACATTTATTGCAGGATTGATTGCTTGAATAAACTAGCTCTTACTGCTTTGAAGCAATCAAGTGGCTTTCTAGGATTCTGCCCTAACTTTAGATTAAATGTGGCCTGAACCAGTAAAGTTCCCTCATACTGTGGTTATTTTTTCTAGTGCTAAATGGGTAAAGAATAACCTCTTGTACGTTAAGGTTTAGTAAATAGATGCAGGTCCATTGATTTTAATGGGATTTTTTCTGCTCGGTGGCTCAGAGCTTGTCCTGACATATAATCTACCTTGCCATAGCAGTGAGGGCAAATCTGTCAAAGGTGAGCCCGTAGCTCCCATACCTGAAGTAGGAGACAGGCCTGTGTGTTCACACTTCACCTGTCTAATGCTTTTGTACCTGATTCACCTCTGTGTGAAGCCGGTACAAAACTGAGGTCAGTGGATTTACCCAACTCCAGCCTTGACATCAAAGAAAATGGCTGATCCCTTATTTTGTCATTTTGCTGGCTTTCCTTCTCCTCAGATCTTCTTGGTTAGTTTTGAGAGTCTGGTAGAACCAGAGTGGCTTCAGAGACAGGCAGGTGGGTTTTTTGGTGGGAAGGAGAGGAACTTGTTTTTGGAAAAGACTGTGATATCCCAGTCTTGCTGTAGCTTTTCCAATTTTTTTTTTTTTTCTTTTTCATCTGAAGTTCCATGAACCCAGGGGATTGTTACATGCTGCTGCTGCTGGGAAATAATATTCTGGCACTTTCATCCCTCAAGTTTCCTGTAAATCTCTGTGCATGTGAGCTTAGATATCTTCTGGGTTTCCACTTAACACAACCTGACGTTTTCATCCCAATGGGAGGAAGATAAAAAGCATACAGTCTTCTCCATGACAATCCTCGCCACAAAGCTTGACTTTATGGTTTTCTAAATCTTTTTTATGAAAAATAAAGGGTATTTGGCATTTACCACCTGCTTAATTGTCACCTTCCCAAATCAGGCAGAAAAATTTGTGCACTTTGGTTTCTCATCAGGTACAGGATATATATGATATTTTTGACAAAGAATACACAGCTCTGGTGGCAAAGTGATGGACTGAACATCACTAAGGATTCCTCCCTTATTCTCAGAAATAATTTGAAGCTATCGTCTCAGCCTTAGCTTACTAAGCAGCAGGCAGACTGCAAAACTTCATTTCTCACTTCTGTGATCTGCTCTCATATGTTTGTTTGGGTTTTTTAAGAATAAAGTAATACTTCAAAGATCCAAAATCTTGGTACTGTGAAATGGAATGATAAAGCTCCGACTGATTTTACTGAGCTGAGGGTTTTCAGCCAGACTTTTTTAACATGTTGCACCTAGTCTGTTCACATCACTGATGTGCAATCTTGGAGTTCCTAAATATCCACTAGAATTTGTAACAGTGGTGCAGGCACGTGAATGGTAAATTTAAATCTGCAGCAAACAAGTCTGCTTTTCTCAGTTGCTCTTTCAAAATGTTATAGAAATGTTAAATGGAAAACTAGTTGTCAATTTTATCTTCCATGCCTGTTGGGTTTTAGTCTGCAACAGTAAAATGATGCAATTTGAAAAGGACAGGCAAAACATAACAGGAAGCTACTCTCCAATCCTAAGAAAAATGATCCTTAAAACATTTTATACTGTTTCCTCTGCTCTGATTTTCAAGTGGAAGTTTATTTCCTGTTGCTTCAACTGTGGTGAAATGCTAAATGCTCTTGTTAAAAGAAAAATAGAAAAAAGTTAATAAGAAATATTCAGCTCTAACAGCAGAGAATAAAATTACATAAAGGTGATAAAAGAAATGCAAATCAAGAGCCTTCTGTTCACTAATCATGAAAATGAAAATCTTCATTTTGTCTCATCACAGTGATGCAGTATTATACTAATAAGTTAGTAATAAAACTGAGCCAAACCCCAGGCATTTGGACAATAAATCTTATAGTCATAAGAAAATTAGTATTTTAGTGATGCTGGTTTGCTTCATGACTTCAGAGCCATTCATTAACAAAGTAGGAGGTTTGTAGTTGTTAGCTATGTGTCAGGATGAGAAGTCAATGTGAAATTTATAAACAAGGATTTCATATGTTGTTCTGGAGGTATTGTAGTGATGGCTTTCCTGACAGGAGACTACTGAATGAAAATTTAATCTCGATATTAAAACCTCAAGTTTAACAAAACAACCAAGACAATAAAGACATTCGTAGATTTGTTTGTAAAGATGATGCAGATAACTCATTCCTGAAGAAGTCTGAAGGAAAAAGAAGCGTGCAATAGCTTGGAACGAAGCCAGAGATAAGTAATAATGGAAAGATTTCAATGCAGAAGGTCTGGAAAGGCAAAAATACAACCTCCAAATTTACTAGTTTACAGGGAATACTACATATCCAAAGCAACTGAACCAGCTTAAAACTAGTTAGCTCTGCTCTAACCCCATGAAAATGCATGACTCTGTGAATGTTTCTGTTCTCTCTCCCGTGCACATTTCCTTTATCTTGCTGTAAATTATTGGGATATAGACTGGCTTTGGTTGTGTGCACTATCCAGTTGACTTTGCAGTGGAGCTCAATTCCTACTTATGACATTTGATGTTTTTATAGCACAATTAATAATTTCAGAAGGCTAAAAGGAAAAACATTTTGTATGCAAAATGCCCTCAAGCAAAAATCCCCAAACACTTTGCAGATTCTAATTAATTAAGCCTCACAGCCCCTTAAGAAGCAGGCAAACATGATGGCCCCTGTTTTCCAGCTGAATTAATTAACTGAGGAACAGAGTAATTATTACATGTTTCTGCCTTTACAGCTGCAACTAGCCCTACTTGCCCTGCCACAAGTTAGTTAATTCAGTGAATCCTTGAAGACTCCCAGTCTTTGCAGGGTCTTGGTCAGCCAATGACTCTACAGGAGAGCTGTGAGTCCAGGAGGCCGAACTCACCAACCTACATTCAAGCATCAAGCCTGTTTAGCTCAGAGGTTACACTGATTGACTTGCTTTAAGTTTAAGACACCTTCAGCGCTTGTATTAGTAGTATAACAATGAAATTTCATGCTGTAAAGGATTCAGACATTGCTGGGCAAACTGCAATTTATTTTATCATAAAATTGAGGCTAGAAGAGCTATGAAAAACAAATAGTTTGAAGATTTAAATCAGTTTCACAAGGAATTTTATAATAAAGAGGAAAATGTATTGACTTTAGTAGATTTGTTG
Source organism: Haliaeetus leucocephalus (assembly GCF_000737465.1). Classification (NCBI taxonomy): domain Eukaryota; kingdom Metazoa; phylum Chordata; class Aves; order Accipitriformes; family Accipitridae; genus Haliaeetus; species Haliaeetus leucocephalus. The sequence continues at coordinate 3,706,863 of NW_010973342.1, forward strand.
ATAAATTGCATCAGGGCAACAGTACGGAATCTACATTCTTGTTCTTCTCTGAAGCCTGTGGGAATGGTTCCATACGACAGTAATGCACAAATATATAAGATATATAAGCACGAGTTGGGCCTTGCTGCAGTGAAACTCCTGGTAGCTTTTCACACTGACTGCATAGAGAAGAGGGTCAGGCTTCAAAGACTGAAACTCGATGCAGAGAGGCAGAAGTTTGTCTTGATTTGTTTTACGTTGCAAAGGTCAATGCAATGGATCAATTTGCACTGCGTGCCCCTGCCCATAGGTAAAATCTGAATTTTTTGAGTTCAGTGCACTGTTCTGTCAGAAGCTAATGCTAAGTTAATGCTATCTGATAGAAGTAGTTAGTACTAAGATATAAACATTAATTACATATGCAAAGTCTGGGCAGAGAAATCCTACACTTGGAAGAGCACATAGCAGAAATTTGGTATCAGCAACAAGACTTCACCTGGAGAGGAATAGCTTCAAAATTAGTCATTACTATTTCTGGTTGTCCCTGGGATTGGTCAGTTAGCTTTTGAGGGTGGTATATCAATGAACGCAGAAGATAGTGAGAGCTGGTCAAAAATGAGACCGTTTTGATGAACATTTTTCCTAAATTGCTTTCCTGATTGTTGAACCTTTTTTTTTTTGGGGGGGGGGGGGGGCGGGGGGGGGGGTTTTGGCCCACACAATTTTGTTTCATCAAAGGCTAAATGAGAATTCTAGTTTCTGCATTTGTGGATCACCTGATGTTTTATTGCTTCTAAGGTTCTGCTTCCCTCTAAAAGAGAGATGGTACTTGTTTACCTGAGTTCCCTGGGGTTGTTTAGTGTATTACTGACTGTGGGTACAGTATAATGTTATGCAAATATAAGGCAAAATGCCTTGTAAAGTACATGTGTTTTACATACATATATGTAGGAAAGGCTTCCATTGGGTGGTATCAGAAGTATCCAACTGTGAAAGAAGAAGGACACTGAAAGACCAAATTTTGCCCTGTGTAGTGGTTTGTAGCTTCACAGTAAAAAGGCTGTTGGAGCAGAAGGGGACCTGGCTCCCAGCACTGGAGTTAGCGGCAGATCCCTTTGTAACACCAGCCATTTTCTACCTTCCTCCCTTTCAGTCCCTCCCTCCAATTTACAAAGCCTGTAAGTAAAATAAAACAAACTTTTTACTCTCAGCTTCCTCACAGAATACCAGGGAGCAGCAAGCATAATACAAAATGAATAGCAGGAATCACAAAAACATGTCCCCGAACCAGAAACCTTAAATTAAATTTGTCAACTTACCTAAGGACTAAAAGCTTTCTCTGAATGCTGCACTGCAACTTAAAGATTGAATTAAGCACTTCCATCGTGATGTTTTTGTACCACTAAAGTCAATCCGACTTCACAGAAAGTCACAATCAATACAAAAGTGCAATTTCATAGAGTTTGGTTAAGTATGTTACCAAGTTGGTGGAAATAATCACAAATTACAGTCCCTAAATTCTTTGAAAGCAAGGCCAGCATCCTTCAATGAGGACTGAAAGCTTCCCTTGATTCCATTAGGACATAAACATAAGCGGTGTTATCCTTCCTGGGGGTGCTTTCAGGGCCTTTTTATGCTTGACCATTGTCATGCTTTAACCCCAGCCAGCAACTAAGCACCATGCAGCCGCTCACTCACTCCCCCTCACCTTGTGGGATGGGAGGGAGAATTAAAAAAAAAGTAAAACTTGTGGGTTGAGATAAAGACAGTTTAATAGGACAGAAAAGGAAGAACATAATAATGATAATAATGATGATGATAATATGACAATAATAATAATAATCAAAGAATTAGAATATACAAAACGAGTGATGCACAATGCAATTACTCACCACTTGCCAACTGATGCCCAGTTAGTTCCCGAGCAGCGATCTGGCCCTCCGGCCAACTCCCCACAGTTTATATACTGGGCATGACATCACATGGTATGGAATACCCCTTTGGCCAGTTTGGGTCAGCTGTCCTGGCAGTGTCCCCTCCCAACTTCTTGTGCCCCTCCAGCCTTCTCGCTGGCTGGGCATCAGAAGCTGAAAAATCCTTGACTTAGTATAAACATTACGTAGCAACAGCTGAAAACATCAGTGTGTTATCAACATTCTTCTCACAGTGAACCCAAAACACAGCACTGTACCAGCTACTAGGAAGACAATTAACTCTATCCCAGCCGAAATCAGGACAACCATACAGTGAAGTGCTGTTTAAACTAAGGTGCCCTTAATATCTCCTGTCTCCTGAAGTCAAATGATCCAACTGTATCATCCCATCCAGCACTTAGGTTTTAAAGGTGACTTTAATAATTACTAGAACCACAGGAGGCAAATTGCTTGATATCTTCCCACCCCTCCCCAAAAGACCAAATACTTTGAATTATTTGAAGATTTCAGATGGGAACTGAACCAAATCATCTCACTGTTACTTGTTGCTAAAGCCATGGGATGAAAGGAATGAGATAGTAACAGAAACCCATAAGCTGATAGAAAGGAAAGTTTAAATTTTCATTATGCTCTAGCTTTCCTAAGATTTTAGTCTTTCAGAAATGTTAAAAGCATCACACAGACTTTTACCTAGTGCTTTTAAGTACTGAGAGGACCTCAGTAATCATCCTGGGTAGGTTAGACACTCAATCTTTTGCTGACCAGTCCCACCTGTTTTCCTTCATGATTCACAAAAGCCTAAAATCTGCTATCTGATTTCAGGCCCTTTTGTGAAAGAGACCATCAGATTTTCAGCCTTGCTGTGTAAAACCTTCCAGTTTCAATCTCAGATGTGCTTAAGACCATTTGAATAATTTTCCAAGCCTTGGGTATCAGAACAAATTTCTCAGAGTGATAGTAGTATGGATGAGATTCTGGTTTAATGGGCTTACGTCTGTTATTAGGGGTCTAAACCTTGACTATGTGGCAGTGAGAGAAGTCTGACCTCGTAGAAAGAAAATTATCCCTTTACATAATCAGGGTAAGACCTAAACCAGAAAGCAGGTATTTCCCAGTAGATGAGAAAATTACAGAGGAGGTAAAAGGATGTTAAGAAAACATACAAAAGAATATTCACCAAGTACCTCGTGATCAAACCACTGCTCCCTTTCATCCCTGCTACTCATGTCCAGCCGCAGCCCCCTTGTAACGCCTGCTGCAACCTCTTTTTCTTTCTTTGTGGTGGTTTCTGAGGTGGAGAAAAGATGCTCTTTATGCACTGTCCCTTTCTCTCTTTTCACAACATCAGTGCTACACAAGTTTGGATTTCTTCTCTTCATACATGTTTGCATTCCTCTGTCCTTAATAGAAAGCATTTAGTGCCATTTTGTTGTACAGAAGCCACTGCTTGTTTATCTGACAATACACTTTTTTTTCCTTCAAGCTGTCATCTTGGTGAACGACTGTGAAGGCTTAAGTGAAACTAGCTCTTAGCAGCCTCCCTGCAGTTGTATGTTTGTCATAAAAGGTCACAAGAAAGACATGATAGAAAGCATATCTTTGTTTCCAAAAGCAATTGATACAATTTCTAACCTTTTTTCTAATCAATGGGCACAGATAATCTTTTACATACACAGTTCAATATGGTCGTATCCTCCTACTCAGAAAGACCAAGCATTTCCCTTCTTTGGAAAGCTTTAAAAATACTGGACAAACTCATCCCAAAGCCAGATATATTGTCAACCTGCCTTTTTTTTTTTTTTTCTTTTTTTACATTGTATTTACATCTATGAGATGTGCAACAGAAAGTGAACTCTAAGAATTTTCCTATCAAATAGAGAGGACAGAGAAATTAGAATCTGAATTTCATAGACGGCCATGGGGTCAATAATTACAAATCTCCACGGAAGATCAAAAGAAAAATCCTTCAGGATATTTCTTCTTTGCCTTCATCTTCTTTATGTGTATGTGCCCTTACCTTGGTTTCATTGCTATTTTATATGGATTTAGTGTAATTAGTATTGGAAGCATGATTTCATTTATCAGATACTAATGACTTAGGAAAATAATAAAGCCTGCTGCAAAGGCCATCTATGTTAGCAAAAAAACCTTCTTACGTGTTTTGAACATTGTAATAAGTTAGAATCTCCTCAGTAAAGCATTTAGATCAGGGTTTTAGTCAGAGGTGGTTCATGATGATTTTTCCTTTAGGCTGAGGAATGTAGTAGGCAAATTCTTTAAGATCCCTTCTTTACCTTAGATGACTTAAAAGATTGCTCCACAGATGAATTATAGAAAGTTGTAGCTGAACTGGGATTGAGGAATATACTGAAACCTCGCTGAGGACAGCCTGTTTAATTTCTGTGCACTCAGCACTACTGTCTGATTAGTTTAAACAGTTTCAATTTTTATATTTTTAACTTCTTTTATGAAATGTTCCATGACATTTACGAAAGGGGTTTTTTTGATTGCTTTGTTTCTTCTAAAACCTGTAACGTGAAGAACACCATTCCCACTGCTCCCATGGGAGATAAGGGAAAATGTAGGGAAAAGTCTCTGGCATAAAGGCTCTAAAGCAGGAGTTACTTGCATATGCCACCCACGTCTGCCCTTAGCCATGATGAAATCTTACACGCATAGATTACTATAGACAGTAAAGGCCATTATGATAATCTAGTCTGACTCCACTGCACAACACAGACCAAAGACCTTCACCAATCATTTCTGCATCAAGGCTGTAACACTAAGCTATAATCTGTCTTTTAAAAAAGCACTCTAACTTGATTAGAAGAGCTATCACATCCCTTAATAGGTTGTTCCAACAGCTAGTTATCCTCGCTTAAAATTTGTGTATCAAGCTTCAGCCTCTAAAACTTGAATCTCTCTATTCTGCATTGAAGAGTCATCATTCTTCCACAATTAGATACTACTTGATTGTGATCTTATTCTTTTAACCTTATTTTAAATAGGCTTAATAGACTGTTATTCATTATGCTCTCATGTTAAATCTTGTTTTTCAGAACTCAGATCATTCTTCTAACACTTTTCTAGCTCTTTTCTGTTTGCCTTTTGTTTGAACACCTGACCCTAGACAAAAGGACCATTTTCAAACAATGGTTTCATTTAAAGTCACCATTCCAACAACATATCAATCACTACCTTCACATCAGGAAACCAGCTGGTAAAAGCACTAGTACACTTCAATACTAGAACATAATGGAATGGATAAACATTGCATTAAATATTTATGCCAAGAAAACAATTACCAGAATTTGGGATAGCTTTTCTTCATTATTGCACCCCTACGGTAATGTCCAACAGCCTATAAATAAGCTTACATTAAGCAAAGTGGGTATGGTTTAAGGTTAGAAATAACTGATGTGATTAAACCTGTGTATTAATTCTGGTGACTTTATCCTTCAGATATCTAGTACTCCTAGTACCAAGGAAAATGAATAATGAATATGGTGCTCTGTAGCTGTGTATTGGCCATGCTAGAACAGGTATTGTGTAAATACATGATAGTTTGAACTTTAAGTTAGATTTCATAAAGCAGAGCCTGGATTTTTACACTACTATCAACTGACAAAGTATATAAATTAGCTAATCCATGAAGGACCTTTGTTTTGAGCTGTGATGCAATAGTCTCCTGTGCTTACAGAATTTGTAATGCTAATGATGATTTAGTTTTCTTTAGATGCCCCATCTGTGCTCCACATCCTCATGTAGGTTATGATGAAACTAAACACAGAGATCTCATCCGAAGCAGAGTACTGTATCAAACATTTTTCAGCCTTTTATAGCTTAACATTGGGATTTTTGCCTGTCTACAAAACTGCAATATACAAACTTTCTCATTCGTTTGACAACTTGAGACATTTTCTTTGATAAAAGCCCCGGCTTCTTCTTAGGTCTTCCTTAGTTACAGCTCCCTAAAGATTATCTAGATTATAAAATGTAACATTACCAGTGTTGCTATTCCTTTTAATAATGTCAGTTTGAAAGGTATCAGATATATCACATCATTGTGTTGTGAAGCCCTCACTTTCAGATCTGATAGCTGTGGGTGAAGTTTAACAATGTGGTGAGAGACGGAAAGATATCCCTACCATACCAGGTCCTATAGTATTACAGGGGAATAAAAAAGATAAACCCATACTAGTGATAACTACCACTTCATGTCACCTGCATGGATTTCCTGATGCAGCTCAGATAAACTCCAGTGTGCCTCCTTTCATATTTCTCTCTTCTCTGCAGGTCTTGATCAATTTTCCAGATTATATTTTTATGACAATATCAAAAGTTATCCATTTGAGGCACAGCCTTAGTGGAATAAACATTCCACAAACACACAGATGGTGTTTCAGCCCTGATACATATATAATTGGCAGGTCAGATAAAAGATGGGGAAAAGGAAATAGCTGTTTTAAAATAAATGCAGGGAATGGAGATACAGTTATAATTTAAAAAGGTAATGGCTCTGATGAAGTGCCAAGAAATGAACAGAGAGCTCCTGGTTTCCATTCAATCATAAGAAAATATTACTTCCCCTAGATGTTAGATATGAGGTTGGGGAATCAGTGCATCAACAAGAAAGAGTGGAGTCAGAAAGGCTGGGGGTAATGCCAAAGCAGGACCACCTGTCGTTGATCCTTAGTAAACCATTTTCAGGACTCTTGTTTCTGAATGATTCCATTTTTGTGATGGAAGAAATAACATTTTTTGTGACTTCATTTTCAGAAATGACTAAAATACATTGGTTTATATTTTCTAAAAATATTTCACTATACATGCACTATGGAAATCATGTATTCCAAAAGCTGAAGGTTAGCAGTATCATAAGGAACTGAAACCAGGAATTTATAAACCAAGTTGTTGAGAAACCTCAAATAAGTGGTGTTATCAAGCCTACCTGTAGTATGATCAAAGGGAAAAAATCTACTAGCGATCAGAAGAGGGGTATCTGCTCATCAAAGATAAAATGCCTCGAAATTCAGAAGCTGGTTGTAGAAGTGATGGTAAGTGAAAATAATCTAAAATGCAATAGCACGCAGAAATGCTGGTGAACCAATCTTGAAATCAAAAAGGCATAGTGACTTCTGTAGCTCATCCCAGCTTCAAAAATACTTAAAAATTATCTTTTACAAGCACTGAGTGCAATGATTCTGTGGTGAGTTTGCCGTGGCCAGCTGCCAGACACCCACCCAGCCACTCTCTCATTCTCCCTCCTCAACAGGGAAGAGAGGGAACATAACACATGAAAGCTCATGGGTCAAGATAAAAACAGAGAGATCACTCACCAATTACCATCACAGGCAAAACAGACTTGACTTGGAAAAAAATTAATTTAATTTAAATAGATTTGGATAGTGAGAAACAAGGACAAAATTAAAACAACTTTCCCCCATCCCTCCTTTTTCCCAGGGTCAGCTTCACTCCTTCATTCCTGACTCCTCTAATTCCTCTGCTCCGAGCAGCACAGGGGAAGGAGGAATGGGGACTAATGGCCAGTCCATAACAGTTCCTCTCTGCCGCTCCTTCCTACTCACACTTTTCCCCTGCTCCAAGCATAGGTTCTCCATGGGCAACAGCTTCCCTCAGGGCATATCCACCTGCTCGGGCGTGGGGTCCTGCATGGGCTGCAGGTGGAGATCTGCTCCCCCGTGGACCTCCGTGGGCTGCAGGGGGACAGCCTGCCTCACCGTGGACTTCCCCACGGGCTGCAGGGGAATCTCTGCCTGGAGCACCTCCTCCCCTCCTTCTGCACTGACCTTGGTGCTTGCGGGGCTGTTTCTCACATTTTTTTCCTCACTCTTCTCTCCACTGTGTGGCATCTTGGCCTTTCTTAAATATGTTTTCCCAGAGGCACCACCAGCTTGGCTGATGGGCTCAGCTGTGTTCTGCGGTGGGTCCGCTGGAGCTGGCTGGAGCTGACCGTGTCGAGCACAGGGCAGCTCCTGGCCTCTTCTCAAAGAGGCCATCCCTGTAGCTCCCCGCTGCCACCACCTCGTCATGGATGCCCAATACAGATTTATTCCAGGTTTGTAGCTGCTTTACAAACAACTGAATGGGTCCTGATCAGGAAATGAAGGATTATTACTATGTATACTGTGACTGAGTGAAAAAATGGAAGGACTGAGTTACTGCCTTGTCTCGAGGCATCGTGCCTCCTGGAGCATCTTCAACAAGATGCACATGTGACATGGCTGTCCTCTACCTGGCTGTCTTCCATCACCTATACAGCTGGATGCAGAAGCAGCCATCCACACACCACACGGCATCTGTAGTCTTGGAAGAAAGAGCACATTATGCTAGTGGAGTGATTTGCATGAAAACCCAGAGATTCCTCAGTCCTGGGTACATCAGGCCCTTTATGCGTTGATGTACAGGGTTGAGCACAGGGAAGGATCCAATAATTTCAGGACCTAGCCACTAAAAAAGAAGTACTTAATTGTTTGAAAGGGAAGGTTACATTATGAGAATTACAATGCAATACAAAGCAGAATCTCACTGTGGTTGTTGGTATTTTGTAATCAAATTGCATTTCAGTGTGAATCACTTTTACTCACAGATCATCTGCCTCAGTGCACATATTCAAAGGCTCAACAAAAGGAATAAGAAACTCTACCAGATGCCTCCAAACATTTGTTCAATCCTCCCTGTGCAGTGACTAGACCAAACCACGGCATCCTAGCTCACCCACTTCTGCTCTTTTTCTTTCACACGGTGGCATTGACCTTCACCCCGAGACGACCTGATGAGCAGGGGTTAGAGAGATGCAAGGTTGCATTGTACAGGCTTTGCACAGCAAATATGCAATGTGGAGCATATTCTGGGGTGGAATAACTGCAGCACAGTGTGACTTTATTTCATTATTTATGTCATTGCAGGTTGTGTTTCAAGGATGCAGAAAGGCAGGTGCCTGACGTGGGATACCCAGGTTGGGTTTTGGTTTTTTTTGTTCACTTGTTTCGGTGGGTTTTTTTTCTAACTTGGAAATCTTACTTGCAAATTAGACTAGATCGTAACTCTTGCAAGGTCTCAAAATCATCAGCCAGTAACAGGCCAGCTGCCCATCGAAAAGAGAACCAGTGAATCAGAGAGATTTCTTAGAGGAGCATGTGTGTTTATGTGAAATGTTTACCAGTCCTGGTTGTTTGAACAGAAAGAGAATAGAGATCAATTGTTTTACATACCCGCTGGGACGAACAAAGAGAAATTGGTTTTATTTGGAAGAGAGAAGATTCTGGCTGGATGTTAGGAAAAACTTTGTAACTGATAGGGAGGCAAGAGCCCAGCTCAGGACAATGTGTCGTTGAGAGCTTTCAAGCAGAGGTTGAGCAAGCATCTGCGAGGGCTGGTGCAAGAGCAGCTATTCTGCACCAGTCCAGGGATGTGGCCTAAACAATCCCTTGAGGTTTTTGTCTTTGGTTTTATGGTTTATTCTGTGCAAACCATAAACAGCTAGTGTTTAATCTTAACATACACAGAAAGACTGTTTTTTCCTGGTGTAAATTCAATTAAATATTTCAGAGAAAAAAAACCAACAAAATTAACCCTCCAAACCAAAGCGTGTTCAACGAAAGAACAGCACTGACTTTGACAAGCAATTCAGTTCTGGGCAGTCATGTGTCCTCCACTGGCTATGTGACTTTTTAGCTGAGAAAGGTTATCCTTTACATGGATCTTAAGCAGGAAACACTCTACAGTCTGTCAGACTAAGGGCTGCTTGTTAGACAGAAGTACTTGTGACGATACCTGGTGCTGTGATACCAAGTTGCAGGTGGAGCTGTGAGTTTCTCTTTGTCCCTTCTTCTCAGCAATCTCTCAATTTTTTTCAGTCCCTCTTGCAGCACTTCTGTGCCTACCTCCAGGATTTGAATTTCAGCGTTACAATTCCCCCAAAGCATTACAACACTGTATGTATGTATTTCCATCTCAGTACATCTGTTGGGGCAATGCCACCGATATGCCCAAGCCCCCTAGATTTCTCTGTAATAGGATTTTCTTTCAGATGACTGCAGAACATCTTTCTTAACCAATTGATAAAAGAAGTAAGACAATTCAGTGGCAAAGCCAACTGATGTGTATAATCAAGGAAACCTGAGAACTTTTTCTTCGAAGTAGATCTGGCAATTTTCAAACCAATTTTGTTAATCAAACAAAACCAGGTGCGGGAGCTAAAAATAGAGCTGTAACCTTAAATATATTTTGTTTTGATAAAAATTTTGTCTCACTTTTCTTTCTTCCAGAAGAATTTTAAACACACTGTAAGATAAGCTGAATTAGAGAATTGCAAGGTTCTGCACAAATGAGAATTGGAAACTTTCTGTGTAACAAGAATAAGTTTGTGTCTAGTAGCAAAAAAATGTACACTTGGAAAAGCATTAAAATCTGCATTATGATAGCCAAAAATATGTTTGTTCAAGTACCTTATGTTTAGACCTGGGTGAACTAGTCATAGGAAAGACTCTATTTTTATTGCTATTTATATTTAATGTGATAGAAACAGGAGGCTTCTGTATAATTGGGACCTTATTGTTAGGCATGATACAAACAGAAAAAAATTCTTTGCTGAGGAAAAAAGGATAGAAAGAGATTTAAAAGTATGTATTCACATGCACAAGGATAGAGTAAGGTGATTAGGGTAACTGCCTGAAAGGTTTTGGCACAAAGAAGCTTTTGTAATACATTATTAAAAAAGACCTATCAGGCATCTGAGTGTGTCCCTCCATGTGGGACTGTCTGTAAAAGTACAGCCTCTAAAAACCAGAATTATAGAATGACATGAGGAATACTTTCCTCTCTGCTAGAAAATAGCTGGAGAACATTGCTGAGGCCTGACTCACACCCCTGTTAATGAGGGACAACTCCGTAGGCTTCTGTAGAATAATGCTTTGTGAAAGGTGCAATGGTGAATAAAAGGTCCTTGGCTTGTAACATCTAAGTTCATCAGGTGTTTAACTCCACTGGTTCTCAAGTACAGCCAATAAACCAGGCCATCAGCCTGAGAAGTCTAAATTTCTACCTGAATGCAGTTGCTCTGATATATCAGAGGAAGTTGAGTATAAGCATAACCAGTGACTGCATTTGGTTTTTATGTCATTGTATTTTACTTCATGAATTTCAGTTTAGAACAAAGATTAAGCCATTTTGCAATATTTGCTTTCGTATGCTACAGTATGAATGCAAGTGATTTGACTTTCTCCTGAATGCTTACACAGATGTGCACGCAAGGTAAGGTTTTGCTTCTCAAGTATAAATCGTTACAAGAGGAGGAGGAGAACATAAGGCTTAGAACAATAAGTGTGATAATGAGCAATCTGGATGCTGACCATCTTCACTGCCAACTGCTTTTATGAGCATTATCAAATCAAAGGGAAAATGTGCTAAGGGGAATAAGGATGAATCAATGCGTGGAAAACTGAGGGCAGCGTAACACATACTTTGATCCTATGGCAACTGAATTATTTAGATTTAAGATTGGAAAATGATCTGTCTGCATAATTTCACTAGCAATCTCAAAACCAAAGAACATTTCATTTCCTTACTTCATTACCTCAGTCAATGGACAGAAACAGTAACAGTAGGACTATAAAGAATGATTTTAAAAAATTATTATTATTTAATAAGGTTTCTTTTAATGTAGACAGCTAATCCTGTTCTGGAGGTGGAGAGCAAAATATAGGGATGGAACTGGTATTAGAAGTTAATATTCCCTGTGATGCAGAGGGAATATTTGTTAAAGCAGTAGTGGAACAAATCCTTCACAAAGGGCCTCTTGGATGTGCCATCAGACTGCTGGTAAAATCCTGTGTGTGCACAGTCTGCTCGGACAAACAAGCTTTGCATGTGAAGACTCTGCCGTCAGCATCTGCAGATGTCACGTTTCTTCTCCGGTGCCTATAAGACCTGAAAGCAGTGTGAGGCTGACATGCCTTTGTGTGATCTCACCTAATATAGACAGGAATTAACGTATTGTGAATTTTTTTTTTGCTTATCGTCCTTGCAAGACTTTCATGTGAAATTTCCCCGAGCACTTGCGTTTCTCTTTCGTCTCTGCCACGACCTGGGCTGAGCCGCAGGGGCGGTTTGCTGGGACTCACAAAGTGGCCATTCCTCATTTTCCCTTCACGGCAGATTCAATCCAGCCAGAACTGGGGCCACAGCCATTGCTCACACAAAAGCATGTGGGAATATATTAGTATCTCCCTTCTCCCAGCTGTTCTTCAGGGCTGTGGAAGATTTCTCTTCCAGCCCGTGAGTCGACTTGCTGCCTGGCCAGCCAGCCTTGCTATAAGCTCTGTGCCTGTGTGTGCCTGCATGCCTCTTACTCGGTTTTGTCAAAACCGTTCCCTGTCAAATATAATTATGTATTTGCTGGGCCACAGAAATTGTGATTTTCTTCCTGCTTCAGACTGAGCATTAGAGAGTTCAGGACTGAAGCTCAGGTCTTCCCTTTCTTTTCATGAATGCTATAAGACTTAAGTTCCTGGGTTACGCTTCACTCTGGGCAAAATGATATTTAAATTATTCTCTGTATGGAGGAAGAGTTTCCACCTGTGAATGAGAGTGGCTCACCCCTGTCAGATTACCCTGCAGAGCTGTGATTAGAGGAAAGCCATGAGAAATAAGGTTCAAATCTCTTCTGCAGAGAACTTGACTAACAGGGAAAGAAATCACAATTTCTACCCCAAATTTACCTCATGGTATTCCTGTAAATACCAAGGAAAGAGAGGTACACTCCTGAAGCCCAGCTGACTGCCTGACTCCCTGAGAAAATGACTGTCCACCCCACCCATCCCACCAAGGTTTTTGCAGCAGCAATGTGCTTAGTATGCATTTTTTGCAGACACTCATTCATACTCTCCCACTCTCATTACATGAGCTTTCTGCCCTCATATAATTTATAGGGGAGAAAATGGCTTAATTTGAGAGTTTATGAATCACCAGGGTTCAGCACAGGGCACAAATTTGAGCACTGCGATGCCCAAGTCCCCTCAGAGAGGTAGCTGTAAATCCTACCTGGCTATCTGTGAGTGTTACCACTGTATCATATAAAAATTCCCTGTTTTAAGGTTTAAATTCATATGTTTATTTGTCCATAGGATGATTTTGCTTACAGCCTTATATCCAGAACGTGACTGAAGGATTTACTGAGATGGCATATATGTCAGCATAAAAATATTACTATAGGACCATTTTAAACACACCAGAAGTGTATCCTTAATTGAGACTCGCTTAGTGGCCTGGGAATACATCTTATGTAGGATTGATTATGCCCTTCTGAGCTAGCAGGAGACATGCATGCAAGAGCACGTGACATAAATAAAGCTCTGATGCAAAAAGGTTCAGAATAGAGCTCTTAACGGAGATGTTTCCTACAGGCAGCTCTTGGCATTGGCTTTGCTTAGAAAGGTCTCATGATCTTACAGAAAAAGAATTTAGCTTCTCAGCATTTAGTGTGTTTAGAAATGCAAATATCTTTGTCTCTGGCATTTCTGATGGCTTGTCAGGCTTAGGTTGCTGTACATGTGTGAAAAAATATTCAGAGAAATGACCTTCTTTTTCTTTTGTTAATATGATATCCCCAAATTATCTCTCCTGTTCTAGTTTCTATTTCCTTTTGAGTCAAGACCAATTATCCCTGCAGCTTTCCAGCTGAATGCAACAATATGTCAGGGTACTGCTCGCCTATTTACACACCGTAGTGCTCTGAAGCACAAATGCACACACTGCTCATCTGTCAATCAACAGTTCTTTAATAACTAAGGTACACAAGGAAATTTTGTAGTCATGTTCTACAGGATATGTCTAAATCTACTCTGAACCCTCTTCATGCCCTCTTGATCCTCAGAAAGCTAAAGCAGATTTTGATCCAGTAGTTGGGAATTGGGCAATTTTGTCTTCAGTATATCCTCATGCTATTTGTCAAATGCTAAAAAATTATCTCCAGAACCAATCTGACTAGGAAAGCAGGCAGGATTACAAACTGTCTCTTCTTTCATTGCCACCAGCTACTCAGATAATGTTTTTTACAATGATATAGTTGACACCACACCTGTTCCTACCAGCATAAGTACAATTGTGACCCAAGATAAGGAGCAATGTCCCCGAAGCAGTTCAGCCTGTGAATTATGATTCAGGACATGTTTGCCCCATGCTGTGGAACACGATACGGAGATTCCTGAGGTGCCACTGACATCCAGTGTCCCAGCTCACCATTTTTCTGTGATTTTATCCCTTTTCACAGACCAGCTGACCTTGCTGAGCAACCACCTCTTAATACAATTGTTGTGGCTGATAAACTGTGGGATGCTGCAGGGTCCCTCCCAGTGCCTCCCCTCTTATTGCGCTGGGCGATGATGTAAGGAGGTGCAAAGCAACATGTCTTTCTTCAGCCAGGCTAGGGAGCCTGTCTCCTTCAAAAGGCTTTACTTTGCAATCCCAGGCCACGAGCCCCTTTTCCAGTAGCTCTCCTCCGTAGCTTAGGGGAGAAGTGAGGGATGCTGTGGCTTGCTAGGTTGCTATTGGGGTTTGGTCAGGGTATCGATGTTGGTTATTTTCATAAAGGTTTTACAGGCTACCACAAAAAGATATAGAGAAGTCCAAGATACTGCAGTGAGAGTGGAATTTACTAGGTGGAATTTGGTACTAGCGTAGGTCCATAGAGATTTCCCAGCAGGGAATTTGCCCCACAGCCTTTTTTAAATACAAGAGTTTTCAGAAGCTTCTGGTGACAGACAAAAGACAGTTGAAGGGAACAATTAAATAATAGCTGTCCTAAAGCCAACTGGAAATTGCCTTTGATATCGGAATCCGTCTGTGCCAATAACTGAAGCCTACTGGGGAGAAGATGAAACAAAAAGAAATAAAAGTGTCATGACTACTGGCGGACAAGTAGATGAAATTCAATTAGCTTAGCTTGAAACACGCATTCACCGTTGTAAATGAAGTTTAACTTTTCCCCCTCAGTACTGGAATGGAAACTGTTCTGCACATCCTGCCCTGAGAACAAAACTTCTCCGTTCTTTCTTTTGGACTTCCCCTCAAAATCTAATATATGATTACAGCTTGAAGTCTCATTTCTATATACCGAGAAACAGCTTCCGTACCTATCAGGGCAAGATGAAAGTATCTGCATCGTGTAGTAAATGTATATACTTAGTCTATCTGAGCAACAGTACTCTTTATTATTCACTATACAGAACACAGGAAATATATAAATGCCAATTCTGTAGAAGTTTCTAATCCAAATTTCTGAATCTGTGCCCTCTTGAATGTTTTCTCCTCCTCATCTAGCTCTGGATTTTGTGCCCTGAAATGATTGCTGTAGTATTATGTAACAGGCATTCCCTCTTGAAGCTAATAAAAAATGCCTCACTAGCTGTTACTGCCACAAATTCTTTTGAAAAAATGACATTCTCTTCTTAATAATGATCTTCTCAGCTGCATTTTAGAAGATAAAAATATAAAGCAATCTCTGCTACACTAATAATGATCTACTTCTGTTTCATATCTCCTTTTTAGTAAAATACTTTCACCATGCATGTGATTAAAAAATCAGCTTGCTGATCAGTTGGCTTTAGAACTGTCACAGATTTTTCATCAAGTAATGTACAGTAGATGAGCCTGAACAGTTTACACTGATTGAATGATAGCAAATGTTTTACTGATAGAATATACTATGAAAACAAAAAGTATTGATGGCAGGGACTGAATAGTAAAAGATACTGGTTTATGACAATAAAAGATTCCCTGAAAGGACTTTCAAAAGCTGCTAAACCATAACAATAGAAATTGGTTATAATCCAAGCAAAGAGATTTAATGTAGTGCTCTTTGCTTGGGATCAGATGCAAGGAACCAAGACTTTCAAACCCTGTTGTCTAAAGTTATTCGCTTCAGTCCGGACTGAAGATACCTAAATTCCCAGCTTGAGTTTTTGCCGTGCTAATGGAGCAGCTCTTTCTGAAACAACCAATGCTCATCCTCTGAGCCAGCAGCTGCTAAGTTGTAGCCATTTGTTTGGGTAGTCTTCCCCTCAGAGCACTGTGGTTTGTTTAGTTAACATTGGTGAAATCCAGCTTCTGACAAAAGCATTACACAGTTTACTCTTAGTAGAGAATAAAAGCAAAGGCAGAAATATGCCTATTGTGCACTCACATTATCACCTCTAAGCTCAAATGGAAAACAGGACTTTAGAAACCCTGATATCACAAACAAACATCTCTGCCAACAAATTACTTATTAGTCATCAGAATTTTTCATTCCAGTCCTCCTACTGTTTGTCTTGTTTGGATTTAAAGAACTTTTTCAAGAAAAAAATAATCTGAAATTCTTTATTTTTTGCAGGTGTGGATTTTTACTTTTCTCTATGCTTCTGTAGCAAAATAGGAAAAAAGGTACAAGTAGGAAGACAGGTGTAGAGGAATAAAAATATAGAAAAGGGGCCTTTAGGTCATATGGTTTGGGATAGTTTTTCCCAACATCGTTGTTTTCAATTTGAAAAAAAATAGGAAATGTTAAAACTCTGTGAAAAACATTGTCAAAATGGGAAAATAATGTTGAAAACTCTAGTTCTCCTACTAGGTAGCCAGTGGTACAAAAAAGGGTTTCAGTTTTGTTAATTAGGTTTTTTTCACTAAAATGCCTTTGAAAACTGAATATTACTGTGGAGTGGCGTAGAGGAAAATTCCATTTTCTAGCATCACAGATATATGTGAACAAACCATTACTAGGAGAGTAAATGCATCATAACGTGGGGAGATACAGCATAAGAATCCCTATACAAACAGGAGTGAAAGACTCCCATCCTCAGCAACTTTAGTGGGAGCTTGTTTCTTTCCTTTCCATCCACGGATCAGATGGTCCTTCTAGTAACACCTCCACCCACCTCTCAAACCTGCTCACAATATCCAGGTGTTTCAGTAGATGTCCGCCTCCCATCCCAAGGGATTTTCTTGCTTGGTCCTGCCAGACAGTATCACCAGCTAACCTGGCTCAGAGGTATAGTTGGATTCAACTGGGCAGCCCTCTCAGTTCAGTTCCTGTCCTTTGCAACATCTTTTGGTGTCCTTGAAATCTGCTGCTACCTATCACAAAGGTCTGTGCACTCTCTTCCAGCAAAACCCTCTGTCAGCTTTGTCATACAGTTCTCCTGCAGAGGAGGCATCAGCTATTAACACTGTTGAACACATTAGTAGGTGTGTAAAAACAAACTCCACCTTTATAAGGTAAGATGTTCTTCCCTTTCCCTGCTCTGAGCCCCAGAATCCGAGTTCAAGTATAATGATGGATCATTTCTAGAGGAATTATGAGCAGTTGGCCCATACAAAATAAATGCTCTGTGGCAGCATACTTCCATTTCATGAATGAATTATACTTTCTCCTCTACAGTCTCTTCATAGGATTTACTGATCAATACCTTGAGGCTACATTGCAGCAAAAGAAGGCTGGAGCTATAAATTCTTCAGTGTTTCTCTACCTGATTTTGGAAGAAGCAGTAATATAAGAATTGTATTTTGTGGTCACATATGCTGAATCTATTTGTTTCTACTGGACAATATATATTGCAATCATCACTCCAGCAAAGCCGTAGTTATGGTTTAATACTTCAGTTGACCTAAGCACTAGTTTTCTCAATTATTTTATGGGGTTGAAATGTCACATACTGGTTTCCAGCACAGAACTGAAGCTTTTCTAAAGGCTAGCAGAAACCCCAAATAATCTGCACTGGAACATTTCATCACTGTTTAAATGATGCCTGTTTCATGGGTTAGTTTCTCCTAGGCCCCATTTGGAAGCTGATGTCGATGGACTGACTGGTAGCCATGTGTAGCTGGTGCACACTGCAGAACTGGTATCCTCTGTGTTCTTTCTTATGTATTACTCAAATTTATCCCCAGATACACTTACCCACAGGAAGAATTATTTTTCAGTATTATAGGTCTCTGGATCTAAATGGTTACAAGAAGGCAGCAGCAACTGGGAGGGGCTGCTGTGAATGATAGGAGTGAGCCTGCTTGTGTTTCTGCGCTCTAACATCAGTTAATTCAATTGCAGTGCAGGAGTCTTCTATTTGAAATGGAAGTCTGTAAATGCCAGCTTACAGTCATTTTGCTGCTTTATTTTCTTGCACTGGCTGCACTTTTGCAGGGGGTTTGTGGAATGGGGAAGAAACAAGAAACATGAAGGAAGAAAAAGAGAAAGGGACATTAAAGAAAGTAAAAAGATAATTAATGGGTATTAAAGGGGAGCAGTCAGGAGCCAATAAAACCAATATCCCATTATTAAGAAGGCAATTCAGTTATAGAGTCAGTGCACAGACAATTACATTCTTGCCAAGGAACCCTGAGGCTATTCATGGAACTGTTTACCTGAATGAGTGAGTGTGTGTGTGTGTGAGTGTGATTGCTCCTTAAAAAAATTAAAATGGAACTTTAGGACAAAACAAACTTTTAAAAGCACATGACAAATTTACATATACGTTAAATCAATCTAAGTGGGCAATTTATAGCTTTAACAATACTAAATAAAAATATCTATTTATCCTGATCTGTACTGTGTTTTTCCACAATGCAATTTTTTATTTTAATTGTTCCAGTTGAATGTTTAGCTAGCATATAAAGAAAGTGCTCGTCATTTGTTTTGTGTTGAAGGTTTAAAAATGGCTTATTTCTGCTATTTTAATCTTGGGACATATGTAGTTCTCATTGTAGGATGTGCAATTGCTTGGGAAATAGTTATAAAAATAACTTCAAAGAACAGAAACAGAGCACACTGATTTAGAAGCCTCATGAGTGCAGTTTTCTGGATATATGTAGACAAAATGTTGACATTTATCATTCCAGTGTTTTTTCCACATTCAGACAATTTGTCATTATTTGTATCCTGAGCAGGAGTCATGCTTCTTGAACTTGCACATACGAAACCCCAAAACAGGAATTGCCTCAGAAACATCTAAGTCTCAATGCAAGCACTGTTCCCAGAATCACAGCTCCCACAGAGATTAAGACCTCCTTCCCAGTGCTGTACCACAGACAGCGAGAGGTTTTGCACTAAATATTTGCAAATAATATGAACTAAGCTAGGCAGGAAAATTTAAGGCAAATTTTCCTCTTAATAGATAATCGTAGAATCATAGAGTTGTTTAGGTTGGAAAAGACCCTTAAGATCATCGAGTCCAACCATTAACCTAACACCGCCAAGTTCACCACTAAACCATGTCTCTAAGCGTCACAGTCTTCTAAATACCTCCAGGGATGGTGACTCAACCGCTTCCCTGGGCAGCCTGTTCCAGTGCTTGATAACCTTTTCAGGGAAGAATTTTTTCCTAATATCCAACCTACACCTCCCCTGGCGCAACTTGAGCCTGTCTCCTCTTGTTCTGTCACTTTTTACTTGGGAAAAGAGGCCGATACCCAGTGATAAATTGTCAGTTCTGTAATATCTTCTGTAGATACATAAAATAGCAAACTCAAAATTTTTAGCGCTACTTCAGTGTACAAGAGTTTGGGAAAGCTACAGAAGTTAGATATAAAAGTAGACATTGATGATGCATATTGCAACTCTCAAATTTCAAGTCATTTAAAGCAAAACCAGAGGACAGATGAACTCCTTAACGAGTGGTACTTCAGTGACTATCTGCAAGTTTTTATTATATGTTTTTCTAACAATAATGATCTAGGACTTCTGTAGCACTTTTTTTTTGTTCATAACTTTCAAAAATATTTATGAATGAAGTAATACTATGCATATCCTGTAATGAAACAGAGAGGCAAGAGATTGAAATGACAGGTTCAAAGCTCATAGCACACTGGGCTAGAGACCAGCAACAGAACTAGATATGAATCCTTGCCCAGGCCTCAATAATGTCTCTGTTTGAGGTTTACTTCTTATAAAACAGAATTTTAAAAGTTTTGGGCCCAGAACTAGCACTTTTACTCCATCCGAATAGTATCAAAGGCTGAAAAATACCTGCTGGCATTTAAAAGTGTTTTTGGAGTCCCCATCATGACCGAAGAGGGCCTCAAAGAGTTTTCTGAACTTTCTGAAGCCATGTGGGAGCGTGAATGGTACCTAGCACCTCTTCATAAAAGACAGTGGAGGTGTGCAGAAAGAAAGGATTTGGTTTGATAACCAAACAGAACAGCATATTTATCAGCTGTAGCAATGGAATGTGTAGTCAGTTGATCCCATGAACAAGTTTAGTGAGGAACAAATGTAGCCCATGCCTTCATGATGCTGTCGATTCACCACTCCCTCACCCAGGTGGGCTTTAGCTGCCTCAGCAGCATCCGCAGACCAGAGACAGCAGACAGGAGCCGCAGACCGGCTCTGCTCACACCTTGCCGCAGATTTGGCCCCAGGAACCTTGTTTCTTTCTTGAGTGGACACGGAGAGGAAATAGATACTTTATGTTGTACTTGTGCAAGCTACATCAAGGATTATAACCGTATGCTAAGAGCATTTTCTAGGCCTGTGATATATTTAGTGGCAGCCAAATAACAAACCTTATAACACATGGAATATACAACTGTATTGCCATGCCCTACAATCTGCATTGTAACTGCAGAGAAACATTACTGACATTTTGAAAGGAAGAAAAGGATTTGCAATTCCAGATGTGACAACGTATTCATGAATTCATCAGCTAGCACCTGATCCTCTTAAATGCCACTTCTACAGAAGGGTCAGGCACCTTCCATGCAAAAATGAATGGGGAATGGAGCAACGTGTGTCACGGTCAGAGACTCCTATTGCTCAGGCTTTAACTAAAATCTTCAGCTGTGTATGGAAACATACTAATTTCCTTGTTATTTTTATCCCCCTCAAGACAGCTATGGTATAAATCATGACTTGGTGCTTTATGATCTATATTCTTCACCACTTCAAAGTCAGTAGATCTTGAAGACACATTTGACCTGCTGGACATAAACACGGTTGGTTTTATTTGGGAAAAAAAAATCAAAAGCAGTATTTGGCTGGAGTTCTAAAAAAATTGCCTGTAAAATATTTGCATGTGTGTGCGCCTCTACTGTGCTAAGAACTGGGCCGGGGGGGTTGGCAGGAGATGGGAACATGCTGTAGCAGTCTCTAGTTACTAAATTAATTCCAAAGAAAGAAAAGTTTTTTGTCCTGGACCCAGCCAAATGTGCCTTAGACAGACTTTTCACACAGCAGATGATAGAAAAGTTTTAGAGATCCAAATGCCCTAAGGAAGAGATAAGCAAAGCCTATAGCATATATGTGCATCTTTCTATAGACTTATTTTGATGTTATCCAGTTATTAAGACTTTCCTTTTGTTTACTATTAGGAGGAAACAGGTCTTCGAGTCCTAGGCTAATTCAGGTTGGAAAGGACCTCAGGATGTCTCTAGTCCAGTCTCCTGCTCAAAGGTTTGTATGTTTCTTCTCTGAGAGAAAGGGAGGGGAAAAAAAAGTAATTTCTCTCATTAATTAATAGTAACTGTTACCACAACAAGAATGTAGTTAACACACAAAAGAGCTATGACACTTTTTGAAAACACTGTAACCTGAGGGCACCCTCAACCTATGTGACTGTCAGTTATCCCAAGCTAGAGATGACAGAATTAGGTTAAGAATGAACTGCTGCTGAACTTTTTCTCCAGGAACAGACAGGTTCCCTCTCCTACCACATTTACTATGCATGACTACTTTTTGAAATTACTTCTGCTTACTTTTTTTCTTTAATAGCATATTTGGGGACAATCCTTTCCCTTAGTTATGAAAAGTATGAGTTTGATAGACATTGACTGGCATGTCTGAAGGTGGTAAATAGTGTCAGGAAGCCTCCTCTGTACAAAAGGTTCACCTGACATTCAAGTTCCCTCTAACGTCATCATTTTGCCTGAAAAATATGCAAAGAAATGCTCAATAGCCCAAAATGGTTGTTCTCAACAGGCATATTGCCAGTTAGGGAGTCCATCATGCCTAACATTGAAATCACGTATGTTATTTCTTGACTCTATAACATTTATTTTTCATTGGGTTTCCAGGTAATTTCTGGATTATTGAAGACATAGGTTCAGCAGTCTCAAGGGAGGTGACCTTCAAAGTGTGAGAAAAGAATGATCTAGTGATCCACATTGCATCCTGAGACACTTGGTAGGCACTAAAAGAAATGGCAGATAGGAAAGATCCCTGGGTTTATATCTGTTTTTCTGCCTGAATCTGAGCCTTGACCCATAAATGAGGTTGGTTATTTCAGTGACTAGTTTTTGGGGATCTTGGGTCAATTTTTTTTTTTTTTAGTAGTACTTCTCACTTCTGTACTTTGCCAGGACTACAGAAAAAGTCCACCCCTTTGGGGTGTAAATCATAGGTCAGAGTTATGCCCTGAGGGCACTCGTTCAATACCTGGAAAAACCAGGCATCTAGAAATGGGAATGTGAATCCAACACCGGTGACTAAAAATACAGACACAATCCTTAAAAAACCACTAGCAATGTCAGTGCCTCCTCACAAACTGGAGGTAGTGCCTTACTTTTTTCTTATTCTGCAAAACCCAAACTGCATGATGTACCTACCAGATGGAGAGAAACATTTAGTTTGTGTGTCCCGATAGGATTTGTGTGCAAGTTCTGTGGACATGCAGTGTTCACAGAGCCGGGAAGCAGAACTTTAAAGCACAGGCAGAACTTTATACATTGGAGCTTAGCAGGGGTTTGAGACTCAATAGTGGATTTGCAACTTGAAGTATCCACATGAAGTAGAAGCTTGTTAAGATTTACCTACCTAAATGCCATTAATCTTTCGGTTTCTCATCAGCAAAAAGGGCATGGTAGTCCCTCCTTAATGCATAAAGACATTGACAGACTAAGGTTATGAAGCATTTAGATACTGTGATAATGGAGCTCAGAGCTGAGTGCCCATAAACCCAGGGGCCTGAGCTGCCCACGATCCAGGAGCCTGGAAGTCTCGGCTTTCTGGCACCTTATCCAGCAGCCTGCCCAGGAGCCAGACAGACAAGCCAGTGAGCAGTCAGCCCAGCAGAAGCTGATTAAAGATCTCCTGGTTTCCACTATATATTGGGCAAAACAGACACATACTTTAAGGAAAGATCAGATTTCATCAAACTGGCATTTTTCTGACAGAAAAAACATGCCATCCAGGAATCTTCAATCACTTCTATTGCTAATTGTGTCATTAAAACAATGCATCATGTTCCTCTGGTGTACCAAGTGGCAAATCAAAAGCAGTGTCTGATGCATTGACTAAAAGTCTCTCCTTAATCACTAACAGAAATTACTGCTGATGTAAACAAATCAGTGCCAGCCTTAGTGAATGCACATTTATAGACACTTCGAAACTCCGCACACAAGCATTTATTGGAGATAAAGCAGTATGGCTTGGAGTGAATCAAGAACTTTCAGCATCACTCCTGTTACTCCATTAGAAGTACTTACCTATAGCACAACACTGCATCGAAGCACCTCACAGAGAGTCTTCTGGGGAATCCTCCCAGCAAACCTGGGAGGAGGGGAAGCACTGTCCACCCTTTGTTGATCAGACACTGAGGCATACAAGGTAAAAGCACAGCAAGCATGGGCTGTGTATTGTACTCAGATTGCAAGCAGGATGGATTTAAAGAGTGCAAAAAGGGAAGAGAAAGACAAAGTGCGAGAATCTGCTACAATGTGGAGTGATTCAATAGGCACAAAATTTCATACTCTAATCTTTGCTGGACACTTGAAATTGCTTCTCTCAGTACAGCTGCAGGGGCCCCAGGGGAACAGCTCCACACGCTGTTTGCTCCAAATTCCGATGAGAGGCACGTCTGAGTAGGTGGTCTCAGCTAGGGCACCCCCACCACAGACAAGATTAAGTCCTTTCCTTAGTTCAGCTGTGGCCTTTTCTTTTAAAATTTAGCTGGAGTGGCTGAGGTTTTTCAGGATTTCTCATATTCTTCCCAGTGTTTGACATGTGTTTGCTTTCCAGATAGAGAATGTCCTTGTGGAATGAGAGTGTTAGTCTACTGAGAGATAAAAAGCTAGATCAAATAAAACATTTATGTGCCTAAAGGAAAGGCATTTTAGCTGCATCACCTTTATAAATAGTCTATTGGTGAAAGCACTCGGTGAGGAAGTGGGAGACCTCAGTATTAATTTCTTACTCCAACAGACTAGGTTGAAAGGGATGCTGTGCTTAAAGTGTTTTGCTACAGAGGAAAGAATTTGAAATGCTGGGTCAAAGGCATAGAGAGCGAAAACAAGAGAAGCATGTCCCTGCAGCCTTGGGTTAGTGTCTCTATTAAGTGTGCTGTACATCTCAGAACCACTCAGGTTATTACTTCTCTGACTCATGTCACTTACTAGACATCACACCAAAAGACCTACTCCTAGTGGCCTGCTTTTTAATTTATTAGAGGAGACTTAACAGAGTTCATGGAGGGAAATATGAATCCTCATTTTTTTCCTGTTGTCAACAGGGTGTACAGCTTTCTCTGTCAGCAGAGAGCTATCAGGAAAGAGTATCATACAAAACGAATGACTGCTGTTCACAAAAATGCTGAAACACAACTAATTGATTTTGATGAAGCAGGCAGCTGTATTTGATTTGTGTACTTTACATTCAGGACCTTCAATAAAGCATTTTTGTTAAAAGAGTTACATATAGACAAATTGAATTAAGTGCTATTTTACTTTTCATTAGATTTTTTTCAGAGAAGTATAGTAAAGAAAATTGCTTTACAGCAGAATGCCATTTATTGACAGAAAAGCTCTTTTTTTCTAGTGTAAACTTTATCATCTGTGTAGTCTATTAAAAATAAGCTTCTGCAATTTTGCATGAATTTCTGTTTTCCAAAAGAAAAAAAAAAAGGGGTGGCAAGAGGAAGACTGCTACCGCAGTAAGATGTTAGGCTGGGACTAAGACACCAGGTTTCAATGCCTAATATTTTCCATGCCTCTCTTTCTTTTTTTTCTGTAAGATACTGGCAATCTTTCTCTACCTTATCAACTGTCATGCAGTTGAATTAAAAAACGTTTGGGATAGTGTAGTGAAGGACATGTGCCAGAGGAGAGATGTACTTAAAATGTCTTCTGTCGTGTTCTAAGGGCTGCCACTTCAAACAAAGGCAATGTACCAACTGCAGGTGCACCTAAATTCAGACCAAACATGATAGCCACTGTGAGTTGAAGATACCCCAGCCTTTCCCACTAAAATCAGTAGCAGAGTTATCCACCCACTGGAGGACTGGGCATCTGGGATAACCATCTGAACACTGACTGTCAGTTGCCACTTTTTGCTTCCTTGAGAACTGGTATTTCTACTGTTTCCATGTTACGTACCTCCCTAAGTCTTTCTTAGGAGTTCTAAGTGATTGGGAAGCCACAAAATTAAAGGTAGCTCAGTTATCACAATGGGATCTAGGGAAATTTCACAATACACCCATGACCCTTCAAACTGCTGATTCCTCCTTTCTCACACACCTTAGGTGTCAGACTCTCCCATTTCTGTCCTGAAACAGTGATGTGCAGGGTGCATAATATGAACTGATGCTTTTTGCTATAACTAGACTATATTCAGTGTAGCATTATTGATGCTACATGACCTTTTAGGTCCAAGTGCCAAACTGTATTTTTGGCTTAATTTCAAGGACAAAGGACAAACTTAAGCTTGGTGTTGAAGTGAGCAACCCCCTATCCCTACCTTCTCCTATGTCATCTTTTGTAAGGCCTATTTGACCCACAGATCTGGAAGGCAAAGTAACATTTGCTATTGTGCAAAGAAAAAGGCAAATTCCTCCACTGTACTTGTCTACAGTGCAAAGGTAAGTAAATATTAATTCCTCCAGTGTTGTGGGTAGTCACTTCTTCACGCGCTGTCCCCCCCTCCAAAGAGCTTTTTCTCCAAAGCATCTAGCTGCCTTGTGCTCACCAACAAGGTCACAATGAGCAACCATGAAAACAAACTCATAAATAGCACCAGGCCTTCATTTTGCACAGCTTGTAGGTATTTTCTCCTTCTTCACTGTAGTCACAGTCTAAGGTTAGAACATTCTCCTGAAATGCGTGTTGTTACTGACATTTCCTACAAAATCCTTACACTTCTCAGATGCTGTTCTAATCAATATCAACTTCTACAGAGCAAGAAAGAGACCAACAGTTTTCTTCTCTGAAAAACAGATGCCATCAGATAATGCTCTTCACACAGCTTATACTGAAAATATACAGTAGGGTTTGTTGCTCTGGTTATATAGTCAAAACCCCCTTGACCCACACCTTCTATGGGTTTGAACAGGAGTCAAAGTTAAGCAGAGAGGATTGCTTTCTTTCAGGTTTTGTACATTTACACACAAATGTTTGCTTACATTCCTCAGGCACATTTACTGAAGAAGAGGCAATGTCTAAGTAAGCTCCTAAGATCCTTGCCCACACGGAGTAGTTCCCTCATTCACAAGTAAACTCCACTGAAGTTTTCTGGGATTACTCACAAAAGGTGATACAGGTCAATGTGGGCAAAGCTGCTCCCATGGAGTCTTTCATTTCAGGTCTGCTTCTCAGAAACTGCCAGTGCTCTTGGAGCAACATGACTCTTCTGAAAAGAGATCACACAGAACAACAAGGGCCTGATTCTTATTTTGGCCAGTGATTTAAAGCTGTGATCCTGTCAAATCTCCTATATGTAAGACCCCTTCCATCTGCCTCAAGCCTGGAAGAGGCTAATTCTGTGGTTCTCACTCATGCAAAACTCCCACAGAAGAGGGCTGAAGGAGAGCAGCACTAAGTTCCCATCCTAGCTAAGTTATACTGTTTGATAGTTCAATAACCAACCAATAGTGGTATTGTTCAGAAAATTGATTCTGAAAATAAAACATTTACTGCTCACTTTAGATTGACAGAAAATTTTCTTCATGGTGAAATGAGAAAATGAAGAGTTAAAGATCAGGTGCTTGTTGTTAAAATCAATATGGCTTCATAGCAACATTTTGTTCTTCCACAACAGTAAAGAGTGAGTGTTTAAACCAGCTCATCAGATGTAATCAAAGACACAACTGGACACATTCAAAACATAAAATATCTTCTCCCTTTTTCTTAAGCAAAAGCTGCATTGACTATTTTTTTCTCATATATGCTATTAGCCAACTTACAGTGGAAGCACAACCACATTGTGAGTAGCAGAGCTCATAACTTTTTATGAAAATTAACACCATACAGTATGTTACAAACAAATTCCAGTCTTCAGCTATTACAAGTAATAAGAGAACACTGTAATTAAAAAAATAAATCAGCCCCATTTTACTTCCTTGAAGCATATTCAGTAGTTACATTAAAAACAATTTTTATAGAAATCCTCTGTATTCACTAATTTAGAGCGAAATGCACTTAAAAGGGGAGTATACTGCACATCTTTATTGATGAATATTACTTTTTATCTAGCTCAGAAGAAATAAGCTCCTCTTGAGGCATTGAATCAGATGAGTAACTGTGATGAGAAATAAATTAAAACCACAGAAAATGCCCTGGTTTTAAGTACGCTGCTGCACATAGATGTTCAGTATCTGCATCAAACCCTTTTAGACATTTGGAAATGCAAAACAAAAATAAAAGCGTTATTTCCTTTATGTTTATAATGACCACAGAATAATTTTATAGCGAAGAAATTACTTTTAAGGCACATCAGTCATTCCATATATACTTCACGTCCACTAAAATCTGACTGTCAATTAAATTTCATTTCCATAGACTCCTTGAATTCTACAAGGAAAAACAAAGGGGAAAGATTGTGTTTACAGGCAACAAATCTCATTTCAAAAGCAGTGCAACAGTGAAACTGCTGTGTGTCTGCAGACTGGGAAACCACCCTAAACCAGCATTAAGTGACAAAAGCAGACCTTTGTCTTGGTAGGAGCAGGTATCTCTAATGAAGCCGTCCAGTAGCTCAGAGGTAGTAGCTATGTACCATATGTTGCTTTGGTTGCTCTGGCAATAATATAGTTTCTTCAGATTAAACAGACCTGAACTTTTTAGCTACATCGTTACCTACGAAAAATATGAGCTTGTTTCAGCTCTTCTTGATGTAACTTTAAAAAGAATTCTCCACTTTGCAAAAGAGAAAATGGCTTGTAGTTTCCTCCTCTCAGTTGCTATTTTTTTTCTCTTATTTATCTGTCTCAGGTACGTATTTGTACCAAACCATTTGTTATTTACAAAGGGATGCTCCTGAAAATGAGTCCTGACATCCTTTCTTTAAGTGCAGATGTTAAAACAAAGCTCAAATCTTTTCAAAATTCCAAGCCTTATTTCAAGAAAGGATCTAATGAGTTATGGACTTAGGACTTTGAAAACGTCTCAGTTGTTTCTTTAGTGAAATCAAGCAAACTTCTAATGCATTTGGTGCAATCGTCTAATCCTTACTTCGGCAGAACTCCCACCTGAGTTGCCCTGAAGTTAAATTGTCTATTGAATTAAACAGCCGAATCTTAGCCACCAACCACCTCCTTTTCCAGGGTTAAGTGAACCAAATGCTTATTA
The DNA here is from genome assembly GCF_000737465.1 of Haliaeetus leucocephalus. Taxonomy (NCBI): domain Eukaryota; kingdom Metazoa; phylum Chordata; class Aves; order Accipitriformes; family Accipitridae; genus Haliaeetus; species Haliaeetus leucocephalus. The sequence goes on from NW_010973342.1 coordinate 3,735,314, forward strand.
TGAAAAACTGATGAAACAAAATGACTGCTCTATCATTTCTTCTTATGCCATAGAGATTTCAAGAGAAGAGAGGCTACAGACACCTTTCAGACAGAAGAGAGGGAGTAAAGAAGGGGATATCTAATGATTCTGAGGTATGGATTCAATTTAGCTGTTTCAAGAAGCCTGCTGTATGAGATAAGATTTTGTTCTGTTTTTCAAAGAGCTGTTTACTATGGAAAGGTTCATCTGAGGCAGATGCCAAATCCTGCTGCCTATGGAAGGAGTGATACACATAAAATGGAGCAGTATTTACCCCACAAACAGAATGCACACCTTGCAGCAGCACAGCTGGAGAAGGGATGTATATGCTCAGCTGAGTCTTACACTTGGTATGCAGTGGTGAATGTACAGACACCAGTCCCTGTCTCTCATTCTCTTCATTACAGTTTATGACATTTTATAAACCCATGGGAAATATAGTTTGCTTTAATAACTATTTAAACCCTTCTCCCCTCTTCCATCCCCTCCCCCCAACTAAATCCTCTGAAATCATAAACTAGAAATGCGAGCAAGAAAAGGGAAAGAAAGCAACATTAATATTAAAGGTTTGGAACAGCTGCACTGTCTTTTGAGATTTGTTCACATACACCACTGACAATCTGCAATGTATGCTTCTCATTAAAAAAATAAATATAAAGGATTTAGTTGCTCTAAGACTGTAAATACAAAGGATTTAAAGACCTTAGTGTTGTGGTGATTGCCCTTCCTCTGAAAATCTGCATAGCAGACTGCCTCCGACTGCCCGTCTGAGAGCAGCACGCATCCAGCCCCTGAGATAAGCCTTTTGAAGGGGACCTAAAAAGAGGGGGGGAAAAGTTCCCCAGGGCACATGCAAGTTGAGTTGGTTGGAAATCTGATTTTTTTCCTTTTAACTCAGAAAATGTTAGGCGAGTTCACAAAAATGATTTTTTTTTCACTACTTGCTCCAGGATAGCAAGGTGCTTAGGCCACTGATCTGAGAGGGATGGAGCAGGAATTTACTGCCTGGAGATCCAACAGGGGGAAATAAGGTCATAGGGTGCATGTGCTCTTTTTCATATTTCATGAAAACATGCAAGACTCCCAGGTTTGTCCCACGACAAATCAAAAATTGTGGGAAGATAGGAAAAACTTTTCCCATCCAGCTCTATAGGCAAAGACCCCTCCAAAGAAAAAGAAAACCCCATGCTTTCTGTTTGTCTTAAGCCCTGCGTAAAATCATCATTCAGAAGGTTTTAACAGTACAAAGGTTTATTTAGAAAAGAGTTTGGATTGTTCTTTTGGGTTTTTTTGGCAAACATTTAAATTCTTTCATAACTCAAAACACTGTCAGTGCCTGGTACTTTGCACTTTCTCTCCCCACGTAAGCAGTAAAAGCCAATTTCTTACTGGGATGAGCCCACCATAGGCCCCCAGCTGCTTACATTATAAATACTCAAATCTCCACCACCACTGCCACTTAATCCTTTCCTCTTGATATCTCTTTTTGTTTTACCACAAAATTCCAGAGCCCATAAAAGCTCACTGCTTCCCAAACTCAGTGTCTTAGCCTATTTTCCTCTGCAGACTCCCCATGCCCTCCATCAGGGTTCAAAGACAATCATTCCCCTCCCCATTTACCCATCCGCACTCCAGCACCGCTCCTCCAGCCCCACGGCACCACTCTGTACCATGGTGAATGTCCTCAGCCTCCCCGACACTATCCCCGTACCCCACAGCATCACTCTGCTCCACGGAGGGGGCGAGCCCTCTTCCTTCTCTCTAAGCCCAAACCCTGTGTTCTCTTCCCTCCCTTCTTTTTCAGCACAGAGCCTTCTCCTTCTCTTTTAACTCCACTCCTGCTCAAGGCAAATCCATCCCTCCAGCTCAATGCCGGAAGTTCTTCTTCTTCTTCTTAAAGAGAATGTGTTTAAAGGACCTGCGGAAGTCCTGGTTGAAGATGGTGTAGATGACCGGGTTGAGGGAGCTATTGCAATACCCAATCCAGAAGAAGAACTTGAAGAGAGTCTCAGGGACCTCACATGCCTCCCGGCAAATACCATAGAGGCTGTAGCTGAAGAAGAAAGGGAACCAGCAAACTACAAAGACCCCCATGACCACGGCCAGCACAAAAGTGAAGCGTTTCTCCCGGGCCTGGGTGACTTTCTTACGGCAGATGCTGCTACGCTTCCGGCGACGGCGATATGAGAAGAACTGCATGGAGCGATTGCTAGAGCGGGACAGACGGCTACTAGAGTGCTTGGAGGAATATGAGTAGGAGAAGGACTGGCTCTTGCTGCTTTTGCGGGGATGCTCCTCCCGGCTCCGCCTCCGTCTGCTCTCTGAGGTGCTGCTCTCCTCCAGCTCGATGTCCTCCAGCTCAGAGGCTTTGCGCCAGTGGTGCACCGAATAATGTCCGTTCTCTCCCAGCTGCATCCTCAGGGACGTGCAGCCGCCAGCAGCGCGGCTCAAGCCATTCTCAGTCTGGGAGGACCCCTCTGGCATCGTACGCTTCTCAGAGAGGGTCCTGGTCCTTAGCTTGGCCACGCGGTAGATGCGGATATAGACCAACACCATGATGAGGCAGGGGGCAAAGAAAGAGCCGATGCAAGAAGAAAGGATGTACCATGTCTCGTCATTGAGCTTGCACTGGGGAAAGCCATCTCCCTCGGGGTCCCGGTACATGGAGATCAATGGCGGGAAGGAGATGACAGCTGAAATGAGCCAGACAGTGAGGATGATGGCCTTGATCCGCCGGGGGGTCCGTTTGAGGTTGTACTCCACCGCCTGCGTGACCGACCAATACCTGTCAAGGCTGATGGCGCACAGGTGGACGATGGAGGAGGTGCAGAAGAGCACGTCCAGCGCCAGGTAAATGTTACACCAAGCCTTGCCGAAGTACCAGTAATTCATAAGCTCGTTGGCTAGGGAGAAAGGCATGACCAGGGTAGCCACCAGGATGTCCGCGCTGGCCAGGGACACCAGGAAGAGGTTCTGGGGGGCTCTCAGCGCCCGGCTGGTGAGCACGGCTATCACCACCAGCACGTTGCCCACGATGGTGAAGACGATGAGGAAGCCCACCACCGCCGCCAGGCTGGCCACGGCCGCCGGGGAGTAGGGGGAGGGCGGCTGCAGGAGGGCCGAGGAGGACGGCGACGAGGGGGGCAGCGCCAGGGACTCGTTGGAGGAGCCCAGGCTCGCGTTCACCACCACCAGCAGATCCATGGCGGGTGTGCGGGGCGCCGGCGTCCTAGAGAGCCCCGC
>NW_010973342.1:3738867-3776271 GCF_000737465.1 Haliaeetus leucocephalus
CGGGCGGCCGTTAGCGGCCGGCGGTGCCGTGCCTCGCCGCGCCGCGCCGCCCTGAGGGGACCGCCGAGAGCGGGGGGCTCTTCGGCTTGTTTGGCGGGTGATGTGGCGATGTTTCGGCCCAGATAAAGCCCGCTTCGCCGCTGGAAAGCGGTGCGAGCCCGCAGCGGGCGGGTGATGGCCTGGGAGGGAAGCTCTTAGGGGTGTTGGGCTTTAGCGGGGAAAGCAGAGAAACCTCGATAGTACGGGAAGGCGGGCGCTGTGAGGGAACTTAGCGTCGTCTTGCCACTGCTTGGACTTTCGGACTTGCTCTGGAAGATAGAGGAGAGGTTGATTCTGTCAGGAGCCGGAGGCAGCCGGTGCCGAAGGAGTATGGCCGACTCGCTCCGCTCCTTCCCAGCAGAGGCAGGCAGGTGGGGAGTGGAGCCGTGGGCTTCCCCCTCATCCCCACCCGTCTTACGTGCCTGCTGTGAGGGGTCCGAGGGACACATCTTCAGACCTCCTCTGCTGACAGCCCTGAGACTTATGTTACCTTCCTTTGGCAAGAAAATTTGAGAACTGACAATAGAAATGAAGTCGGGGCCGCTTTAATGCCTCTTTCTTTAGCTGAACCTGCCCAGCGGAGGGTAGAAGAAGGTAGTTCAGTGTACCTCTGATCTCTGGTGGTGTGTGGTCCTGAGAAAAGCCACTGCCCTGCGCCGGGGAATATGTTCTCTCTCCCCAAGCCCCTTCCTCTGCCTGCTCTCCCTCCACCCTCCAGCCCCCAGGTCCTCCTCCAGAGATTGCCAGTGGGACACTGTGACATTAGGGTAACAGTAAGGTAAAGAGAACAGCCTTACGCGCAGCGCGCCTCTTCTGGGAGCCCCTCCTGGTGCCTGGATTTTGGATCACAAGTTCTTCAAAGCAAGGACTGTCCCACTGGTCTCTCTGCTCCTGCACTTGCTTTTCCTGTGCCACGCTGCAAAGAGCCCATGCTTATATAATACTGACAACAGTAGCGTAACCCTAGCCATGGGATTAGCTGTGTTCATTTCAGGTTAGCCAGAATATGAACTCATCCATAGCCAGTTAATTTGCTTTTAATCCCAAATAATTATTCCTTTTATGCTGTGTGGCGAAGTTACCGGCTTGCGTGGGATGGGTGCTTTTTCCCATTGTGACAGTGTAAAAGATCCAGTGAAAGAGGTAGATATCTACAGCAGAACTTGCAGGGCACAGCAGTGCTGAAAACCACAGCCTGACTGGATTCCATGGCTAGTACCTAGATTTGGAGCTGCCTAAACGCCTTCATCATCCTGCTGACTTCTAAAGAGAGGAACCTGATGTTTTGACTGTGGGCATTCCCAGTCTGAGCAGCTGGTTTATGCCTCCCTCCTGTGCCCCATCTGGGCCCAGAAATGCAGTGTCCCTAGGTCAAATGATGTCAAAATCATTTTGATCCAATTCAGAATGCGAGATGTCTCCCATCTGGAGAATTGCAGTCTGGTACACGTTCTGCTTACTAGTGCCAGGATCATACTCTTTATAACACAAAACTGTGAGTAGTGAAGGCACATATACCAAAGAGAACTTCTTTTTCACTGTATAATGTTTAAAATAATAAAATACTTGATACTGTAATGGTCCACAAGTTGAAATAGAACAGCCTGGGGCTTTGGGGAGTGATAAGGAATACTCTGATTCCAGTTACCTTTTTGGTGCAACCAGCACTGGCTCCTCTGTTCTCTGTCTGCTTGTGTAGGTACATAGACTGGATGATGAAGGGTTGGAAGTGAATATGCTCAGCTCTGATAGGAAGGAAAATTCCTCTGGAGATTATGATCTAATTAATCTACTTTGTAAGCAATTTACTCTGAAGTTTTTTTTCATTTGAAAACTAATTAACAAACGTGGTGACTGCATCTAAAAGAGGAAGGACATAATGTTGAAACTAAACTTTGTCAGGTAACAAACTCTAATAAGACTGAAATGCAGAAGCAGTAATCACCTAAACAACCAAAGTGTGACATATAGAACAAAATGAAATAGAAATCTGATGCCGCCTCAAGTCCTCCTAAATAGACAAGCAATCTGATATGGAGGGCTCTTTAAAAAAGCTTGCAAAGCCACAGGAATTTATGGGACATTATGGGACATATTAAATGAATGGAGGTTGAGGTTAGTAAAGTTCAAACAGGGAGTAAATGGCGTATTTTTAACATGAAACTTGAATAGCCACTGGAGCAGCTTCCTAATATTTGTGGTCAGTTCTTCATATTTGAAAGTTTCTTAATAGTATCTATGAACTGAGAGGACGAGGTACAGGAATTTAAAGTCTAACCTTTGATGTGACTGGCATTAGGCAGAAAGCTAGAATGTATGATTTAACTGGTTCCATCTGGGTTTAAAATACAGTAAATACAAACTGCAAAATGACATGAACATTTGGGATTCAGGAGCTAACTGTCAAAAAAGGGGTATATAAGCCCCATGATATTCAATTCCCTTACTAGGGTAATTACGAAGTCAGACTGACCAAGTATGTCTTGAAGTTGTATGAACTGGAACTTGAAAGAAACTTTCAGCTAATGATTTGGGGCTTCAGATTAAAAGAGTTGAAGCTTTTTAAGACTTATCTTTGCTCAACATGAGTCAATGCAGAAGTTTCATAACAAAAGGAATGAGACAAGCAAATGTCTGAGCAATTATTAGGCATTTCTAATGAGGAAATGCCAACTGGGATATGGAAAAAATTAAAAATGAATTGGGAGCAAAATATGCATGTTTTGTTGTGGTTTCTTTAGCACTGAAGTTGTAATGTGATGCTGAAACAATTCAGTATATAACTCCACTGGAGCCAGGAAAGTAACGTTTGGGTTTTCATGGATGTAACTGAGATCCGGTTTGCATAAATAGCTGTATGTCACTCCAGCTCATGTGTATAGAGGTGAATGAAGCATGGGCATAGATACAAGAAATCTACCCTCATGAAAATCTGCGTAGTCTACTGAGAGGCAAAGGTAGGAGCAGAGTGAATCACAGTGGATAAGTCGAATGTAGTTGTGCTTTTGGAAGTCAGTGGTTTGGTATAAAACACAAAGGTCAAGGTTTATAGAAACTTGGCAAGATAGGTAGGCAGCTTGCTGCTTTTTTTCTTTCCAAAAACCTGCATTTATGTTATGTTCAAGCCAAACTGGCTTCCCAATAGTTATCAGCTCCTAACCATTGGCCTTCATTTGAGCTTATGCTTGGTAGGTGTTAACAGGCTCTCATGAGAAAAAAAATGCAGTTCAGATGCCAGATGAGACTCTTCTAGGTAATAAACTGGACATGGCTTAAACTGATCCAAACCGAGTCTTCCTGAAGTAATCCAGTAGATATTGTGCTATAACCATCCATCCACTGCACACAGTCACTGCTGCTCTGGTTCCCTCATCCAGCATCCCACCACAAACTGCCCATCACAGCAGGCTGAGAAGATCCCACAGGAGCAGAAGTATTTCTTATTGCTTGTAGTCTCAAATTCTTGTTGGTATTTACTTGGATTCTCAAGCTGGACTGACCTTTAGTTCAGTTTGAGCTACCAGAAGACTGTATTGGCCAAAGAGAGCCACTGCCTCCACCTGGGTTTAAGTCTTGGGAAACCCCAAAGCTGTCACTGGGAAACTGGCCAGTGGTGGCCTCAGGAACTCAAGTCCAAACTCAGGGACAATTACCAAATGTGACATCAACCCAACCGCGGAAGTTGGTGGAAAGATTGCTGCTGACACCTGAACCTTTAGGCTTCTGTTAGGTTGTATAAGAACATTTGCTTTGAATAGTGCTGTCACAAGTGCACACTGTCCTTGCACACACACAGATTTAGAAGGAAAAAAGTGTTCTAGCTGGTTTGCACTTCCAAACATGTTTTGCCTCTTCTGTTCAAGATCTGAGGAAAAACTTGTGTGCCTGAAAGCTTGTCTATTTTTTCCTCCCAAACATATCAGATGAGTTAGTGGAAAATAGTACCTTCTCCTACAAAGCTGTCTTGTTATACTTTATATCTTTAGGTTGTCACAGTTGTAACCATGCTATTAAATACTCTTCTGTGCATTTTTTTTTTAAAATAATCCTCCTTCCACAGAAGAACAATGTTATCATTTATAGAGGAAATATGTCAGCTTTCTTAATAAAGGGGGTGATAATTGATTTTCAGTGGGAAATGGGTTCCTTACTTCCCCCTTGTGACTTTGAAAATGTGTCTTAGATAAACAAAAAGGTTTATAGGACAGCCTGATTTACTAAACATCTGGAAGTGCTCTCTCTCAAACTAAGCTTTACATCAATAGGCAAAATTATGCAGTCTTATCAACCATACAAGAAACTGTCTGCTGACAAAACATTCTGTACATCTATATACTTTCTGAGACACAATTTGTGTTATAAATATGCTCAGGATGCCATGATCAAATGGAACGGGTTAGCTGAAATCTCTGTAAGTCATTAAAGAGATAAGCTGCAGTACAAACCATGTGATAGCATGGTTACGGGACTGGTGCCACAGCCGGGGGTTCGGCTACTTAGACCATGGGACTCACTTTGAGAAACCTGGTCTACTGGGGGCTGGTGGGGTCCATCTGTCAGAGAAGGGGAAGAGCACCTTCAGTCATAGGCTTGCCAAGCTGGTGAAGAGGGCTTTAAACTGAAGTTGCTGGGGGAGGGGAACCTCAATCCATCCCATTCCTACCAGTTTGATGCCAGTGCTGGCAATAGATGCCCAGAGCCTGGAGAGGAATCACAGGTCAGCAGGAAAGCGCCTGAAGAGCAGCACAAAGAAATTCCAGCCACTCCAGGCAGTCAGTCAGCTTCATCGGGGGCCCGACTTAAATGCCTGTATGCAAACGCACGTAGCATGGGGAATAAACAAGGAGTTAGAGACGTGCACACGCCTGCAGGGCTATGATCTTATTGGCATCATGGCAACATGGTGGGATGGCTCCTGTGACTGGAGTGTTGGAATGGAAGGATACAGGCTCTTTAGGAAGGACAGGCAGGGGAGACAAGGAGGGGGTGTCACCCTCTTTGTCAGCAACAAGCTGGAGTGCATGGAGCTCTGCCTGGGGATAGATGGGGAGCTGACCGAGAGCCTATGGGTCTCCCTAAAGGGAGGGCAGGGACCGGTGACATTATAGTGGGGGTCTGCTACACGCCACCTGACCAGGAAGACCAAGCAGATGAGGCCCTCTATAGACAGACAGGAGCAGCCTCATGTTCACAAGCCTTGGTCCTCATGGGAAACTTCAACCACCCCAATATCTGTTGGAAGGACAACATGGCAGGTCATAAACAATCCATGAGGTTCCTGAATGCTTTGATGACAGCTTCCTTCTCCAAGTGATGGGAGTAGCCAATGAGGAGAGGTGCTATGCCGGACCTTGTTCTCACCAACAAGGAGGGGCTGGTGGGGAATGTGAAGCTCAAGGGCACCATGACATGGTGGAGTTCAAGATCCTTAGGGCAGTGAGGAGGATGCACAGCAAGCTCTCTACCCTGCACTTCAGGAGAGCAGACTCTGGCCTCTTCAGGGATCTGCTTCGTAGAGTACCATGGGATAAAGCCCTGGAGGGAAGAGGGGCCCGAGAAAGCTGGTTAATATTCAAGGATCACCTGCTCCAAGCTCAGGAGCGATGCATCCCAACAAAGAGGAAGTCAGGCAAAAACACCAGGAGGCCTGTGTGGATGAACAAGGAGCTCCTGGAGAAACTCAAACACAAAAAGGAAGCCTACGGAGGGTGGAAGCAAGGACAGGTAGTGTCAGAGGATTACAGAGAAATTGTCTGAGCAACCAGGGATGAGGTTAGGAAAGCTAAAGCTAGAATTAAATCTAGCTAAAGATAGAATTAAATCTGGCCAGGGACTTCAAGGGCAACAAGAAAAGCTTCTATAGGTATGTTGGTGATAAAAGGAAGACTAGGGAAAATGTGGGCCCTCTCCGTAAGGAAATAGGAGTCCTGGTTACCTGGGACATGAAGAAGGCTGAGGTACTCAATGAATTTTTTGCCTCAGTCTTTACCGGCAAGAGCTCCAGGCACACCACCCAAGACGCAGAAGGCAAAGGCAGGGACTGGGAGAATGAAGAACCACCCACTGTAAGAGAAGATCAGGTTTGAGACCATCTAAGGAACCTGAAAGTACACAAGTCAGTGGGACATGATGGGATGCATACAAGGATCCTGAGGGAACGGGTGGATGAAGTGGCTAAGCCACTATCCATCATATTTGAGAAGTTGTGGGAGTCTGGGGAAGTTCCCACTGAATGGAAAAGGAGAAATATAACCCCCATTTTTAAAAAGGGAAAAAAGGAAGACCCAGGGAACTATAGGCCAGTCAGTCTCACCTCTGTGCCTGGCAAGATCATGGAGCAGATCCTCCTGGAACTATGCTAAGGCACATGGAAAATAAGGAGGTGATTGGTGACAGCCAACATGGCTTCATTAAGGGCAAATTGTGCCTCACAAATTTGGTGGTCTTTTATGACGGGGTTACAGCACTGGTGGATAAGGGAAAAGCAACTGATGTCATCTACTTGGACTTGTGTAAATCATCTGACACTGTCCTGCGTGACATCCATGTCTCTAAAATGGAGAGACATGGATTTGATGGATGGACCACTCGGTAGATAAGGGATTGGCTAAATGGTCACACTCAAAGAGTTGTGGTCAATGGCTTGATGTCCAAGTGGAGAGTGGTCATGAGTGGCGTTCCCCAGGGGTCGGTATTGGGACCAGCGCTGTTTAACATCTTTGTCAGCAACATAGACAGTGGGATTGAGTACACCCTCAGCAAGTTTGCTGATGACACCAAGCTTTTAGTATCCACAAATGGAGCCGAATTTTCAAAAGACCAAAGTGTCAGCCTGCTTCCATTGTGATGCTTGTGACAGCATCTGTTCATTTTTCCTTTGACATATGAAAATTGAACTCTTGTAAATCTAGGCATCAGCTGATATTTTTTTTAAAATGTAATTTGGACCAGTTATGTTCCTTCTTTATTAACTGGCCCCCCCCCAAATTAATCACAAAGTAATTTTAAATCCTAAATTCATTATTATTTAAAGCCTTCCATAAAATGGGAATAAATGTTTGGGGGAATAATGCTACAGGAATTTTTGTTTATTTGTGAATATTTGAAATATTTCATCAGAAATATGGGAATCCAAACAGTTTTCAGAAGCCACTTTTGTTTTTTAAAAGCAGCATTTGGACATGAACATCTTTTTCAGTTTTTATTTTTTTTAGTACAATGTCCAGAGAAGGAGAAAATTTTGATTGAAATAAGTCTGTTTGAAACTCATTCTTCTGTATGAAAGAATATTTCATTGACAATTAAGGGATCAAGACCAAATCATAAACCACTTTATTCACTATTTTTTTCCTTGATGTGGAACTAAAACTTAATCGCCACGTTGAAGTTAGTATTATGCTTTAGCTAAAATTGAATGAAGAAATATATTGGTTCAGCTCTGTAATGCAATTTTTCTTATCTCATATATTTGTAACCCTTTTTCATGCTCTTACTAAACAGTGTCATTGTTGTTGGTAAAACCATAAAACAGAAGTCAAATAAGGTTAGCCATATCCTGTCTGGCTTGTTTCTGTAAGTCTTTTTTGCTTTTGTAACAGGATCACTTCAACCATAACTGTGTTGCAGAGTGCCACTGATTGAGCCCATTGGAACCAAACCTGGGGCTACCACAGCAGTATTTGTTTGATTCTCCCTATTGCTGAAGAGTCATGAAAAATATATCTATGTCCCCTCTCTTCCTTTTTCCTATTTGTACTGTTTCCATTATCTGTTCTCATTTTAAGGCTTCTTCATTTCTTATTTATTAAGTCAGTACTTTAAATAGCCTTTACAGACACCTGTACTGATAGCTGTGCCATTTGCACAAGATGAATGCATTATTTTTCTAGGACTCTGCACTGTATTTGAGGACTCCTCCCCTTGATTTCAGTGTTTTTTTAATGATGCAAGACTTCTGCACAGTACTATGTATGGGAAGTACTTAGTTTATTGTTCTGAACTTATACCAAGCATGCATTTATTTGCATTTTGAATGAGGTTATGCAAGTTTGTAAAAGCTTCATCTTCTAAATAGAGAAAATTCTGTGTAGATAATTTATCATCTGTGACATTGCCTATCTCTAATTTATTAATTGTAGGGCTTGTTTGGCATAAGTGTAAGACAGCCTTTTTCATGACATATTTTCAACTGATTTAGTTAGGAGACAGATTTTGGCTGCAAACCCTCACATCTTTGCTCTCTTCATTTATATTGAAATACCCATTTCCACAGTAATGATCAAGTAACAGAATCCATTCCAATGGATTTTAGTGAAGGTGGGGGAGAAGAAGATGCAGTCTTTGTCACCAAGGTTCATCGCTTCCCAGCTGCATCTACTTCATGGCATACTTCTGCTTGATATTTTGAATCGCCATCAGAGGGATTTCCAAGGGTGGTATTACTTGCCATGATAATCCGTCATTAAGTCAAACCCCATGCAGTTTGGGAGAAGAGGCATATACTGTCTTGTACATTGTTCTATGATGCTTTGCAGGGGGAATATCTTGTCTGCACAAGATCAATTAGAGCAAATGTTGCCATGTTTCCTGTGTTTGCCACGAGTTGCAACTTCAAAGCAGTGTAGCTGACTACACTGAAGACTTTCCATGGGAACAAGAGCAGATTGCATTATTTCTGCTTCACATGAAACCCTAGGGACATGTCCAAATATCATCTTGTCCTTTTCATTTCCTCATATCTATGCTATAGTGATTTGAATTGTATTTGTTAATTTAGCATTCTTTCGTCTTTCAGAGGCTACTTTAAGCTCATGAAGATTTGATTACTTCAAGACAGGCATCAAGTTCTGCCATCTTTCACTAGGAAAATAAGGTGTTTTTTTCTAGCAGAGTTTGGGAGATATTCTGCCTTTCTATTCTTTTGTTCCTCTAAAATAAGATGAGGTTCATTTTTTCCAGTCATTAGTCCTCACTGCACTTTCCTTGTTGTGGCTTAAAATCTCCAGTAAATCTTTAAACAGTGTGGTAAAATGTTCTCATGTCTCCCTTCAGTGCTGCTGTTTCTGCTTTCAGTGCCTGTCTATCAACAGAGCCTCTTTTATCCTTTTTTTTTCTGATCTTTTTACTGCTTTATCTTTATTCCTATATTCCTTTTTTCTTTGTTTACTTTTCTGGCCTTAATGTATTGAGTAGATTTAACTTATCCTGCCTTTTTTCTGTAATAGCATCCCATGTGGTGTTGCTTATCCACTCTTCTTTCCTAGTTTTAATAAAGAACAATCTCTGCTGTATTAATATAGAATTTACAAATGGCTTCCCATTCTTTTTATATAATGTCAAATACACTTTCTGCCATATCTGAAAGCTTATTTTAATGTTACAATTGAAAATGACTCCTTATGTATTCATCCTTCATTTTAGAGCTATTAATCTTTCTTGTAATATTTTCCTGATCTTTTTTTCATTTTCACAGTGGCTATGTATAATTGATGTTCATATGCCCCCAGTGTCTGTGATTTTCATCATATACAGAAAAGAGCTACCTGATTTCTGGTAATGCTGTCAGAGGAGATCCAGCATTTCTTCGTGTAATTAATTTTGAGGGAATAGCATCCCTCTACCAAAAAGGACAATTCAGTCAAGCAGCCTTTTCACTATTGTCAAGTGAGCCTTGACTGTGTATATACTATATCTGTATCTGTCAAGTCAACACATCATTGATGTCACACTGGACCTTGCTAGTAAGGACCAGTAAAAGCCCTGTAAAGAATATTACTCTTTTTTTTTATCACATTCATTTGTTCCAACTTGATATTAGATGGTAGTCATTTTCACACATGCACTTAAAATATTGCCAAGAATTCTGATACTCTGTCTCTGTTGTAATATTTCACTTCTTTGATGACTTGAGACTATTTCCAGCCTGTATTACAAGTTGTATAGTCCAGAAAGGAGCCCCAAATTGGGAATGAGTTGGGAGCAGTGACTTCTAGCAGGCACTACCTCCCTGCTAGAGCAGTATCTCTCAGTAGAGTTTATGCAATCCACTGGAGAATCACCTGCAGGTCAAAGAGATGCATTTGACATTTTACTGTCTATTTTGGATTTGAACTCAAGCATGTAATTAAAATTATGCATGTCCTTCTGTGTTTTGATGAATGGGATCTTGTATTTAGAAATGGCAAATCAGTAAATATCAATAAATAACTAAGTGTCAGCAAAGTTTTTAACTGAATATGGCTCATTAGAAGCACCTTACAAAGCAGAAAAGGTGTCATAAAATTAATTCTTAATTCATGTAACTCATTCTTACTCATGTTTGCCAGTAAGAAAGATGAAGCAAGGAAGACATAGAGAGGGGAAGCAAGGGAGGGAGAGAGGGATGAAATGGCTTTCATCCCCTCTTCCCAAAACAACTGAAGAGTATGGACTCATGTGCTGTGGTTTTTCTGATCTCATCCATTTTTATAACACCACAGTGTGCAGTAGTTCATACTCTACGTTTGCATCTAGACTAATGGCAATAGTCAAGAATATTAGGTAAAACATGTCAAAAATTGCAGTGTACCTCTAGGAACAAATTAGCTACTGAATGTGGTGAACATAGGCTTTTCCAAATAAGAATAGTTTAACTCACAAAAGATGCACAGCAGGAGTAGCAGCAAGTACTGTAGCCTGCTATTTATCTGTCATGCAAAGGAAATGTTGATTTCAAGTTCGTAGAAAGTTCAGGAGTTAAAAAAGGTATAACTCGTTGAAATCATCGATTAGCAGTAGGAAGACCATAATCAGAAACCCTATGGTATCTTTCCAGTCCTTGATCATTTAAGTTACTGCAGCTATTGGAAATGGAAGCCGGTTTAGCACAAAATTTAACACTCTCTTATTTGTGATCTACTTGCTTGTCATAGCTGTATAAGATTCAGCTAACTCTAACAATCTTTCAGTCTTGAAAATGAAAACACAGAAGCCATACAACTATAGGTTGTACAAAGAAAAAATTCATACTGAAGTCTTATTAATACTATGCAGAATCAAAATTTAACTCAAACTCTTGAACTGACATCAGCACTTATGAATCACGAATAGCTGGTTCAGAGCTCAGGGCAGAAAAGGCCCCTACTTAGATGTGAATGTTTACTTAAAGTGTACCAGCATAAACATTAAGTACCAACACACATGCACTGTTATTATAAACAGACTAAATACCCGTGACATTTGTCAACTGTTCCTCCTCTTAAACAGATTCACATTCCTGTTCAAATGCATTTTGGTGTCCGTTGCAGAGGGACATGTGAGACCCATCTGTCTCTTAACATTGCCCTCCTAGAGCTAGCCTCCCTGCCGGAGCACTCCTGAGCTCTCAGGGGAAGACACAGCCGTAAAGTAATGATGTTGCAGTGCAGGAGGGTCAAGTGTAAGGACTCAGAGTGTCAGTACGGATCACATTCTTATTGCAACTATTCAAGATCAATTATTCTTCAACAGTTAAATTATTTAAGTGAGTAAATACTTTGCATAGCAAAGTAGGCAAGCATGCTTGACAGCACAGGGAGTATCGTGTGAGGAAATACCAATGAATCATAGATTTTTTTTATTTTTGATTTTTTTTTTCTTCTCTCTCCAATCTTTAATCATGAGCACCCCAGTCAGATGTTCTCATTCATGCTATTTATATTAAGTGATTCCAGCAGGTGCAAACCTTGGCTCATACCCGCCACAATTACAGTTAGGTTATAAGTAAAGGGTTTACAAGGAAGGCCTTTCTGAAGCACCTGTGAAAACACATTTAATCATTTATGTAGCATTTGTTACTTACCATTACACATTTAACTACTTGCCTGTATTATCATTCTCCATCAGTGAAGTCATTAACAAGTTAGCAATCTTGTTCCTTCTGGTACTTTGATCATTTTGATTTGACACCTTTGACCGGGCAGAGGCAATACGGATTCTCTTCTGTCTTTGGAAAATTGAGTTAGACACATAACAGCTATTTTACTGATGTTAATTTTCAGGATTTCTTTAGAACAAGTGTTAAGAGAGTGGGTAAAGGGTTCAGAGTTCCCCCCTCCAGTGAAGGTCCCATTACCTGGCATCAAAGAAACGTCTACTGAATGACAGATGGGGGCAGGTGATGTTCCCTCCTTATCTAGAACAGTATCTTGTCCATAAAGGTGGCCTCAGAATTAGCCAATCTACCTTAATGAGTAAAAAATACTAAGAAATAAATTTAAAAATATCTAAGAAAGGGCTGAATTTCTAAAAGAGTAAAGAGGATAATTTCTCATGTCCGAAGTCATGCAAAATTACTCTGTAAATCTGTAACAAAGGCAGCTTCTTTGTTGATGAACTCATTTAAAATTTAAAGTATTCCTTCTTTTGAGTGGCTACTTTCTGCTTTCAGTTGTTAGCCAGCTTCTCTCAGGAAGGCATGTGCAGCAAACTCAGCAGTCTGACAGAGCAGCCTCCAGGTAAACAGTCACTCACATAAGCTGGTAGTTTGGCTTTCATTTAAATCAAAAGGTTTTGGGCAGAAGGCCTGAGCAGCCTTCCCTCCCTCCTGCAGAGCACTCTCTGCTGTTTGCTCCAGAGACAGCCTCAGTAACAGGACCGCGCCGATGCTCTCTACTAAACTCATAGCTTACACAGCTCCACACAGAAAACAAGCCTGTAATTAAATTGTTCAAAATTTGAAGATCAGTGTGTTTGGCCATCCCTTCAGACCTAATTACTTGCCAAAACACACTGTGCGCAGGGTGGGAAATAATATTAATTAGGAATCTTCTTGAACTGCAGATTAACAGCCGTTATAGACAGAGGAAATGATTATGAGATTTATGCAACTCGCATCTTTAAAAAAATGTAATTACAACAACAAAGCCCTGTCTCTCAGTATACATAAAGAGGCTAGATATAGACATTTGTTCCAGGTTAGTGTCAGCCTGAATTGACTACAGTCCACAGGATTCATCCTGATTTATACTACAGCAAGTCGCAGGAGAGAAAAGCCCTTTATGTGTTTCTACGTAGTAACGAACTGGCCAGTAATGTTGCCCATGGTGATTTTCTGCTGAAAACATCCTGGGCCATTCTGGTGTGCTGTCTGATGTGCGTGCCTCTGCTGTAAGCCAACTCCTGCTCCCCAAGGCGTGTATAGATACACCACGTGTCCCTTCCAGGATAGGAGGCATTAGCAGGGCCATGGCACCCTGCTTTGTGTCGGATGAGCTGGGCATTACGTTTAGGGCAGTCTCCTGATCCCTAAGCAGCAGCAGAGCCCCTGGTACACTGCTGTGTGGTGGAGAACTCAGCCTGGGGCTTGGGGGTCTGGAGAAGATAATGCCTCTTTTTCTTGTTCGGAGGGTGAAGGTTGAAGCTTTTGCTCCACAGGCAGAAAGCATTACTGAACAACAAAGCAGCAAACATTTCTTATTAGTCTAATGCTAGAGGTCAGTAATCTAGACTGTGTTTGGAAGACCTAAATACCACCCAATTTACTATTGACTAAATAAGAAGAAAGCTTCCAGAGACACCTAACCACATGGAGACATGAGGCTCAGGAGATACAACTGAATTTTGGTAGAATGTGAGACACTTGTATTTTAAAAGACACAAAGAAAACACTAGAGAGACGGAACAGTGGAAAAGTCAGCCAGCTGTACTTTGTTTTGTAATTCCCAGAAAAGAACAGAATGATGGGGTGTGCACTGACTTGTCCAATGTTGGAGACTGTCCCTTAATGATTGCACAGGGAAGACACAGGGAAGATTGCACAACAGAAGACATTTTTAATTCAGGCTTTCCAATAACAGTTATGAGTGACTGCCAAAAATATTTAATGGGCCATATGCATATGAAAAATAAGTGGCCTCTGCTGTGACTTCCTGTAGACTGTATGATGAAAAAAGTCTTGTGAACAATCAGTTACTGATAAAGTATATACTGGATTGTTACCTTCTTTTTTAGCTTTGAGACTTAAAGGAACAATTTCAAGAGCAGACTAAAATATCAGATTGTGTGACTGGGCATGCACCTTTATGGATAATATTTTGAAGAATGATATTAATCGTATTGCAGTCCTAATTTATTTTGAAAGCAAATACAAAAGAAATATAAAAAATATATTGAACTGGAATATGAAAAGCATCATTCACTGCACTTGAGGTTCTCAGCTCTTGGAAAAGAGGAGATGTTTGTTTGCAAATGCTAATAATCCATGTCTGTATATCTATGAATTGATTGCTACTGAAATGAACAACACTTACCCATGTTTTACATTCACTGGTAAAAGAAGGAGTCAGATTGCTATTTTTGTTGCCATATCTCCTTTTATTTCTAATATATCTTTTTTATTGCAGGTAGTGCTACTTTATTCTTGGCATACTGTCTTAAAGCAGTGTATCTCAAGTGCTTCTCATTGGTGACCAATATACAAAGATCTATATCCACCATTAAAAGGAAAAGGAAAAAATATTTTAGAATAGCTATGATAAGCCAGTTAAATGTATTAGTATGAATGGTTCAAGAAACTGACAGTAAATTTTAGTTGAAGGTGTCCGACTCTGTCTTATTTTGAAAGTCTCAGGAAGGGCACTGAATGAACAAACCAGAAAATGTCAGCAGGCTGTACTTTATGATTTCAATACCTTGAAGAGAATAGAATGATATTCAAATATCTTCAGTATTTGATCCTGATAACAAAAGGTGAGGCAAATATTAGTTTTACGAGTTTGCAGTACTTCTGGATTTGAAAACACTGTGATGTTTGTAGAATTCATCAAATAATAAAATCTGAAATTTCAGGAGAATGAATATTGACCAACGAAGAAAGCAATGCATTTCTAATGTGAATAAATCTAACCAATGTTGTAGAGGAATCCTATATTCATCAACCTCTTTTACGTGAAGCTGTGAGTTATCACAAAATAAAGCATCTCAAAATTGGCAATAGGTATAAATAAGCACAAATAAGGTGTCCCTGGAACTCTGGTGTTTCTTGGGGTAAAAAAAAAATAATCCCTTTTCTGGATCTCCTGCATTCATTTTAAAAATTAAGGCTAAAAAGAACAAATCCCCTGAATTTATTGGAAAATCATTTTAAAATACTTTGAAGATAGAAAGGAACAAGCCTTATGAGCTATTTTCATTCAAAATTCTTATTCCTGCAGTGTTTAATTATTGACATTTTAATGTCCCCTGCACTCTGCAGTAAAGCCCTTGATGGTTGCATTTACTGGAAAGGATGTTTAAAACTTGGAGTCATTAAGAAGAAAGATATCTTTAAAGTAATCTGGAGAGTTTACTTTTTTAGGAGAAAGAAGAAACATCACAGCCAAGACAAGTAGATGCAGATGTAATCATGTAATGTCATTATAGAATGTTTGATAATATGAGAGATTTTCCTAGTGTAAATGTATGTATTTAGTCTGGTCCTTACTGTCCATGTATCTTACTCAAAGAATATGGTCATGATTAATCTGTAATCTTACAATATTGTGGGTCTCAGCTGACGATACTAAAAAAGCAGTCACCTTACTAATGGAAAGTACTTATTTTCTACAGTTGAGTTAAAATTTTGAGTGTTGATCTTATACGATATTTTGAGATTTTTCAATTGTTGGTTTCATCCTCAAATGGGACAAGACAAAAGGGCTTGGTTCAGTTGCCTAAACCTAGATGTCTAGTGCCAACGGAGATGCCATAGCAAATCATGCTTAATCTTCAGGTGCTGCGCCAGCACTATGTTTAGGCCTATGTTGCCAAAATTTAGGCAAATGAATCAAGCCTCAAGTCCAGAATTTATGTATCTTCTTTGAAATATTCAAATGTATTTGTTTTAGTCATATAAACATGTTTTATTTTAATGATTTCCTTCAGAAAAAGCTATGGAAATCAGAGTTTTCCTGCAAAACACGATAGTATTGTGGATTTTCTATCAGAAATATTTGTCTACCTCTGCTTACCTATAAATGATGGTGGGGTATCACCATTAGTTAGAATCAATGATTATTCTATCAATTTATTTCTGGCTGTGCTTTGAGGTTTCGAGGTATGTGGTTGATTCTCTGGCAGAAGCTTTTTTTTGTCTTAGGTAGATACTTTTATGTCAGACTAGTAACCATTTTGTTGCCAGTCATGTGGAGAACAAGGTGCTATTTTGAGTTCTGTTCCCTGCTTCAAAGACATTTTATGGGTTTTTTTAATGCAATGATCCTTAATGTAAGAAGTGGCATCCGGACTTCTTCCCCTTTGACTGCCTCAAATGTTACTTAGAAAGATTGGTTTACTTGCCTTTAGTTCCCTGGCCAAGCTCTGTTTTCCTCCCAAACAGAAGACTTTCAGCAGGGGAGCTGAAAATCCCCTTCCTTCCCCTTGCTCAGGGGTTTTAGCAGGTAGTGGTTGGCCTGTCTGGAAAGGGAGGAGCGGTGGGCTGGAACCCCCCACAGGCAGAGGAGGAAATGGGCTTTAACAGCACTGAATTCCCAGCCTCCTTTCCTTTTCAAAGAGGAAAAAAAAAAAAACAAAATGAAAACCACCAAACCCTAGGCAGTGTGCAATTGGATGTGAACGTGTGAATGCACATGCACTTGCAGGAAGGAGGAGGAATGGTATCATCAGTGAAGGAAGATGTAGAAATAAAATGCAGCAGCTTCCTTATTCTGACTGAAGTTGAAAGTGCCTGAAAAACCAAAGAGGGATTTTCTGCTTTATTTTGTTTAGCAAATTCTATCCAAAAAGCCTTTCAAAAAATATTTTAGTAGTTAAAATGAGTTAAAACCATTAAAATGAGACCACACGTATTAATCATCTCAGAAATCATGTCTATTTCAGCAGGTATTACACTGGAAAATACCCTGATTTTGTCTTTGCACCTAAAATGGAGGGATGTTCACTAATTCCAGATCTAAATTATGGTAATTTTCTGGTAAATATTTGATTTTTAAATAATGATCCTCTAGCAATGCATACTTAAGTCAACCTTTTAACTGCAGAAGCCATTGCAAAAAATTTGCCACTTCCTCAGTACGTTGTCACCTAAATATCTTATATAAAAACTGGTTTTGCCATACATAGGATAAATTGAAAGAACTATGTGTTTGTACTAAGTCTGGTGACCATCAACTCAAAGCAGAAACAGTGTTGACATAGGTGTCTTGATTACCGCTTCTCTGTATTACTGTCATCCAGATTTTCCCCTGAAAGTACTTCTATTTAATCATGTGGAAGGCATAAAGATGAATAAATATATCAGGCAAATGGTATTTAATATTTTAATATGTCTCAGTTAATTTTCATTCTGGCATTTCTCTGAATAGTGTGCTAACATTATTTAGTGAGAATGAGATGTGTTAAACTAAATTATTTATCCTCATATATGTTGTTTTCTTCCTCCTAAAAGAGACCTAGAGCTTTTACTGTTTCTCAGTCTATAAAGATTTATTAAGTAATTTTTAAAGCACAAAGATGGGAAAAATATTCATCAGCTTCATTGAGGAAAGTAGTGAGAGGCAGTGAACTTGTTCTTTTCATCCTTTTCAGTGGTCAAGCATTAAACATACAATTAAAGGGAATAATTCTAGCAAAGAGCTCCAGTAAAAGCAAAGGTTGATAGGTTTGATCTATTGGGGTACTAAAGCAGCTGAGAACAGAATATATTGCGTCTGGCTTGATGATGAAGGGAGCCGCCAGTCCCTCCCCGTGAAGAACTGTTCGTTATTCTTCCTGCACTCTTTCACTCTCCGTCTGAACCACTGCACAGTTTAACTTCAATGCTTTATCAGCAACCTTTGCTGCAGTTCCTACCAGGGACGAGCCTCACACCTGCAGGGGCCAGCTCCAGTGTAGAATGATGCCAGCTGTGGCAGCCACGGGGTAGGTGTAGGTGTAGGTGTAGGATGCACTTGCACTGTGGGACATGCACATCCACGACTCTCTCTTTTCCCATGGGGATGCAGGGCTGGTCTCTGTTCCTGGAAGATCTGACTAGCGTTTTCCTCAGAGGAAAAACAATGTGCTGCTTGACAAAAGCTTTTAGGGGGCTTCCACCAGGCCATGTTGCTGAAGGCATGACTGTTGGAGTCAGTGAGAAGCTTTTCCATTTCAGTACCACTGGTTCAGGCCTTTGCAATCTTACAGTCATGACAAAGCCCAGAAGCCACAGTTTTCTTTTGCTCTAAAACGTTTTCAGGTGAGCTAGAAAGAAATTACTATGAAGTGACTCAAGTACATCCATTAATTTTAGGGAAGAAAAATCCCTGAGTGGTGTACGCTGTCCCAGGTAAAAACCAGAGATACATAACACGAGCTATCATGCCAGACAACTACAATTATCCGCTCTCTTCATCAGGCATCTTCTTTTACATATATAAACGGAATATTAATCATCAGGGCAGAGATGAATGGTTTAGGAACTGAGAGAAAGGTCGCTTTTCACTCTTGAGAAAAACATATATAAGGTGTTATAAATGGTAAAAAATCTCAGGAGCAACATTGAAAGATGTTGCTAGTTTCATGAGAAAAGCAGTTAAAATGTAAACAGGTTATCTGCCAGCCTGTAGTCAATAGTAACTATTTTTTCAAATAACCAAACGAACCTTGAAACCTTACAGAAAGTTGCTTTAGCTAGTGGGGAATAAATCAGGATGATTTCATGAACACAGGCCATATGATCAAACACATGACATGCAGTGGAAGATCCTGCTATAAGGGGCCATGGCTATCCATGGCTTGCATACTCACATGGTGCTGGCACAGGGAAATGAGGACAGTCAGTGAGATTTTTTAAGAATTCATTGCAATCACAGTACATTTCACTGGGACGTCAAAATGGGTCATCCCTTTGTTTCTTTAACTATAAAGGATTCTAAAATCACAATATTTATAGAATAGTTTCTTCAATGCATTAGAAAAGAGAAATAGAAGTGGCAATGAAATAACTGCATAATAGCCCAAAGATGAAAAATATCACCCTTCTCTGGCAATGTGGAAGTTGATTGGGGAAGATCAGTAGTTGTTTTGCCAGCATTAAAGACCTTCCAGTCATTTGATGAGTATGAGAGATTTACTTAGTAATTATCGCTTTTCTCTGATATCAGCTGTAACTCATAAAACTATGGGATTCAGCTTTCACACAGACATTTTCATTCCCTTTCAATCTGTCTCTTTTCAATTCTGTTTCTTATTTGTTTACTAAAATGATTTAGTTAAGATGTCAATTGGGAGTCAGATGGAATGTTTTCCGGATGGTGCATTTTTCAGTTCATTCAATTTGGCCATTTAAAATGTTATTTCATTTCAGCTTTAGATCTTAGATCTGCTAAAATTAAGATTTGCATTTTCTGTAGCATCATAAAACATCTTTTCTTTTCCCTAATCATTTTACCAGTCAGGCCCAGGAAGTTCTTAACAAATGTTAATCTCTGGGTTAGCATTTGGCTTTGATAAATGAATTCAGATGCAACAAAGAACCCTAAGCAAACAAACCTTTCTGCAAGATCCAAGGAATCAGTAGTATGCTGTTGTTCGTCCAGTACAGGCAGCCCACAAGGCAGACAGGAATTGCAGTGAGGTATGTAAACAACAGAACAGATCTTCCAAAAAGTTAAAATAACTTTTTCGGATTACAGTATTTCCTTCAAACCCATCACCTGAAGGACAGACCAGTGAAAGTGGGAAAAGATGATAAGAAAGAAAAATACAATGTTTTGGGTTTTAGCCATGAACTAGAGGTAGTCTGGCAGATTAGGAGACTGGAAAGAAAAACCCTTGTGAAAGAAGTTGAAAGGAGGAGAAATGGATGATAAGGGGAAAACAATGGTCTGAAGTGAAGGAATTACATCTGAAAATGGACATATCTACAACTCCCTCCATCACAAATGAGCACCCACACATCACATACCCACACACCCAACTCTTTGGGAAGTTAAAATCAAATAATTTTAATATAGAAGTTATGGGAGGAAATAGGAAAAAACAGGAGCAGGCACTGCAGTCACTGCTCAGAGCTGAATCCTGCTGGCCCTTTCATTCCCTCTGCATTCCTCCGGGTTCACTTTGAGAGCAAACACTTTAATTCTGCTCCAAATAGATGTGCTGAGTAATGCTGAAATGCAAGCAGGAGACAAGTGCAGCAAGCAGCTGTGTAGCTCGAACCACATGGGCTGGGCTACTGCAGCATCCAGCATCCAGCATCCTCACTCCCCTCAGGCAGTAAATAAAGGGAAAGGTTCTTTGCTTTAAGGAAGCAGCTGTAGTTTTATGTCCACGGAGAAGATGCTGGTTAAATATCTGTTGCTTAGTTTGCAGCTGTAATACCCCAAAGCCTTATGAAAAGCTCACAGAAATTAATGGAATCTTTTTTATTAATTTCACTGAATTTCTGATCGTGATTTAAGCGCTGTTATTCCTGACCTGTTCACTGTTCCATGTGAGTAATATGTTTTTGTATGTGCGGCTGGATGCGCTTGCGCTTTTCTGAAAATGCATATCATTTTTTTTGTCCTCTGACACTTTAATATTTGTGCCTGTCATGGACTTGACCATCTCTAATAAACACACAATACTTTTTTGAGTGTGTTGCTAGTGTAGTATTTGCCATTGGTCAGAATAATGTGCATATAGACAAAGTGAATGAGATTCTAGACCTAACATATACAAAAACCAAAGCTCAGAAATCTTGGAGAATAATATAATACTTTCAAAATAAGACTGATGAAGGTGCACAGGTGTATTCTAAGACAGCTGCAAGGAGTTTAGTTTCCTGATCATAGCATATGATAAAGACATCTCTTGTATTCTATCTAGATTCCAAAGATTGCTTAAAGTGCTCTAATAATCTTAGCTTTCCCGCTGAGTATGGCTTCTGAAAGTACACAGTTCTCAAATAAAAACAAATGCATGAAAGTATTTGCCATCTTTGTGACTATGACAAATGATGCATTAACTATACCAATGCTGTATTAGTCTGGTCATTTAGCAAAAGCACGCTGGCACTTATTCATGCTTAGTGGTCCAGAATGAGGCCTGGGGAAACATTTGCTCAGACATTATTAAGTGTGCTCTGAATGAAACAAATATTTTGGGCAGGTCTTTTTCTTAAGTTAAGAAGGGAATCAGTCATGTTTCCTGTTTAGTCTATGGCTTTATAAGCATGACTTTAAAAGTTATAATCAGATGCATTTTTTTAATGTCCTATCAGCTAAAACAGGTCCCTCTCATCATTGTGTTTGTACAGAAAAACCAGGGAGGGAATTGACATGCAAAATCCCAAACCTCCAGCACAGACTGTTAGGTCTAGGCAGCTGATGAGGACGTATTAGTTACGTCTATGTGTTCTGATGCAGGTAGTCGTACTAGTTGTGCCTGGTCTCTTGAGCGTTTTACAGGGGCTATCTCCTGTTCAAAGCCATTTAGATAGATTTGACCGTGCCCGACCAGTAAGTCTTAGTAGACTGGCACTGGTTCCTGCCTTCTAGCTCAGAGCTCATACGTCAATGCCACATGGGATTCAACATATGGTTCTGTATATGATACAGACTGCTAGAGGCACCTCAGCAAAAAGGTCATTATTGATGACCTAAAAATTCCTAATATCCTCACCAGATGGCATCCCCCCAGTAAATCCCACTGCAGTTTATGGACAAAATTTTGAAACTGATTCTCTTTGGCAGCTCATATTGTCAGATGTAAATGTTTTTGTAGCTTCCATCACCTACACAGAGTGTCAGGAGGTATATTTCATCCAATAAATTCTAGGCCAAAATGATTTGTGCTACAAGAAGATGTGAGCCAAGATCTGTAAATTTCTAACTCTGGATTTCTTTTTTTTCTTTTTTTTTTTTTTTCACATGAGGCATTTGGAGTTTGAGGTGAGTGAAATCTTGGCTTCACAAGGTTCTGAATTGGGTTGGCAATATTGGATCGAATTTTAGTTTGTTACTTTAAATCAAAGCCACAGGTACCAATTACTTTTGGTTAACAAAAATTCATCCACTGATTCCCCCATCTCAACTCCTATCCTTGCTGGAGACATAATGTTTGGTTTTCTTTCTATGAACTAAGAATATTGACTTACTGATGCTGAGCAGGTAAAGATGTTCGGTAAGAGCAATATGAATGCTGCAGAACATCCTGAGCACTAGAATATATCTGTGTATATCTTAATTTTAAAAACACTTCTTCTTCTGAGCCTTTTTATATGCTTGAATATTTCTGTGGAGCTTAGCGTAAAAACTGTTTTGCATAAAGTTATTCTCGTGTATTTGCAGGATCAGGGCCATAGAGAATAACCCAAATCAGTGCATCATTTTAAATTACACTCTACTATATAAATAAGCCCTTGCTAGCCATCATTAATTTTAGATGAAGTAAAACATTATTTAAAGTAAAAATCTCAACTACCCTTGCTGCACTGGAGTTGTTTTTTCAATTAAGGAAATATTTGAACCATTAAAGTGAATGCTAAATATGATATGGATATTATAAATGCATAGTATTAGACTCTAAAATACTTGCAGAAAATGAAAGATCCCTTTCAACTCCAATGATGTAAAAGATGTTGAATTATCAGTTTAGAAAACTCTTACTTGAAATTGACTATAAATTTCCTTCAAATGTAACTTAGGTTTGGGATTTTTTTCTGTTGTGGAAATCCAACTAGGTGTTGCAGTTGAAGATAGCATATGTGGTCTCCTGTAAAAATAAAGCCATGCCCCAATCCTCTGAGAAAATTCTTTCTCTTTGTCCAACCACCACCCTCAAACACACATGCATGTAATACAGCCATGACAATTTACATCACTGCCTTCCATACCCAAATCTGTTTCTAGTGTGAGGGAAAGGCATTATCACATATGACAGAGATACCTCTTCAAGACATGCTGCTGCATATCCTACTGTATACATGCATTTCATATATATTCTTTGGACTGAATGTATCTACTACCCTGCATTTCTCTGCTGAACAATACTTTTCATTGAGGGCAAAACTGTCAGACCTGCAGAAAACAGTCTCCAGTTGGAATTCCATTCTCCATCTGGGAAGCCCAAGGCAGTTAAAAGGAACTTGGCAATTCAACTCATGTTGCTTCATACTTCCTCATAGCTTTCTGAGAATCTGCCTTTTTAAACTGATCAAGCTACTACCAGAATTAAATATTTGATCAGATCCCTCATTACAAAGACTTAAGAAGGGCAGATTCGAAACCTACCAGGTTTAAGCCTTATAAAGTCAAAGATTGCTATAGGTTGGAAGGAGCTTCTGGATACCACTTAGTTCAACCTCCTGCTCAAAGCAAAACCATCTTCAAAGATGGATCAGCTTGTCCAGCTAAGTTTTGAAAGTCTCCAAGGATGGAGATTCCCCATGGCAATTAAGGGTCTATGGATACAAAGATCACGAGGTTTTAGAGAGAAATAATATCTTTCATTAGACCAGCAGATATAGCTGGAATAAACAGAAAAACTTTCAAATACATAAGCCTCTTCAGAACTATATGAATAAATTGGCATTTTGAGTCAATCCAGCAGTGATAATTACATCAAAGCCAGCATTAGCAACAGCATCAACTTTAAAACCAACTGTTGCCTTGAAATGAAAATTAGCTTTTCAAGGATCAAAGCAAGGTGCTGCGTCATGCTCAGACCTTGAGAAGATTGACATGCCACCAAAAGGAGGGTCATGAAAGGCTTTGGAGACTAGTATTTTTGATAGTTACATGATACAGAGGACTAGAGTTTCAGTACAGAGGGACTGCTATCTCTTGCTCCCCAGCAGTTTCCCTCCAAGGACAGTAAGTCTTCAGTACCCCTCCTGGGCACTTTCTTCTGTCAGTAAAGACTATCCTTTTAGTCGTCATCACATGGAGGGTTGTAGTCCAAAAGGAACCTCTTTGTAAAACTAACTGAATGGTGGTCTATTGCATATGAGATCCCTGTGCATGTACAAACAGGGTCTACGTTCACTGCAGTGCTCTGAATGACCTTGATCATTAGCATTCAAGTGGTTATTCCTTACTCTTACCACTTTAATGCACTGTTCTGCAGCATTACTATAATACGATAATGAGGCATGCTAAGAACCTACAGAATGTGGACTGTACTAAGTAGTGCAGGGCCCTGCAGCAAGGGAGCAGACTTTCTGAACTCCACTGAAGTCTATCGTCAGGCTGTCTTACTAACTTATTTCTTACTGGGAGTGCTAAAATGCTAAACTGTAACTATAAATACCCCTCAAATGCTGTGTTTTCTAAATTGAGTGTTTACTTTTCTGGAAAGGGAAGTTTCTGGTTTACGGAAAAGGGATTTGGAAAAATTAATCACTCAAAATTAAACCTACTCCAAAGTACATATTGATATAAGTCCAAGGCAGTTTAATCACAAATGAAACAATTAGATGAGGTTCCTTAATAGAATGTGAATGCTGGCAAAATGACTCGGTTTGGGAGTCAGACTGACACAAGGCGGGGACTCTCATTCTGGTTTAAGAGTTCGGTTGCTCAGCAGAGGCGGTGGTATGGCTGGTGTGTAATGCTCTGACTACCCAAGGTTGCAGAGTGAGTTGTAATGAGAGATCCCATGCTAAAAGGAACAAGATCAACCCAGAGTATTAGCATGTTTAGCATCTTCTGGGGATGTAGGAAAAATAATAATATTGTCTTTTTCCCATGCTTTGTTTTAACTTTTTGATTTATCTATCAGACTGCATGTGTACAGGAGCCAGTTGGATCAGGGCTCCAAGCTGTAGACTCCTGAGGGCTTGCTCTCATTAATTCCATGTGCCCAGGTAAGAGCTTAGTCTCAGTCATTGCCTCTAAAAGTTGACTTCATCTGATTAAGTGTAGATGTTTGTGGACTGTCAAGCAGTCCTGGGTTCTTCATTCAGTCAATGGGCAGAATCAGTTGCTCTTTGGATATCATGTATCTCATCCTAAAATAGACGCCTGCATTTGGTCTGATACATTTTCCTCCATTGGCCAGAAATTGGACTTTAGGATGGCACAGACATAGATGTCTCTGTCATAGATGACTTAAGAGGACTGAATCCCCTCAAATGTCTATGTTGTTATACACATATTAATGCAAATGATACCTGGTTTGGATCATGCTTTAACAGTCTGTATCAGGACTAGAAGTCAGTGGTATTGTCCCAATGTGGAATAATTATAAGATCAAATTCAGGCTGATAATGTCTACCTGAGCTAAGATATTTAAGGAAGTATGGAAAGAAGAAGAAAAAAACTTCTAATAAAATTCAAGGTTAAAGCTTCTATCTGCAAAATTAAAAAAAAAACAAACTGATACATGCCTTCAAAACATATTTTAGGCCATGTTTCAGGTGGAAAAAAGTTACTTTGATGTTGCTCCAGTGGATGAAGCAATACTCCTCCAGTGAAGATCGAACAGAACGGATTATTCGCTCCACATTTAATAATTTTGATTCAAGCTATCAGTGTTAAAAATGTTCACTAATACTGTCTTCTGTCAGAAATACAAAGTTCCTCAGAAGGAATTCAGATTAGAGACCTGAATCTGGAACTTCCAGGTGAGTCCCCTGATCCTGGGGCTCTGCTTATTATGTGACAAACCTTTCTCATTTCATCAGGAGAAGTTATAAAACACGTCATATTTCTTCCTCTTGGAAAATAATGAAAAAGTTTTGAAACCTGAATATTTCTGTTAATGTATCTTTCCCAGCTAGCTCCAGTTTAGATTTATATCTATTATTGTTATCATTTATTCATAACCCAGCCTCAAAGACTGATGTCACTGAGAGTTGGCAGTCTGTCATGCTCATCCTAGAATCAGGCAGATTTATTTAGGACAAGGTATTATTGCAAAACAGAGGATGTCTTCCAGATAATAACTTTTCTCAGATCCTACATGGAGATAGACATTTCTAATCCATTTAAATGATACTGGTCTGGTTTCAGGCAGGCTTGTAATGGCATTTGTGACAGTAAACACTGCTTTGATCTTTCCTTTCTCTCCTCTTTCCAATTCCATTCTCATGGCTTGGTATTTAAAGATTTTTCATCTGCCTTCAGTACCTGATATCTGTCCCATGGACAAACAATACCAGTGGTAATGATTATGAGCCAGCACATTGTGTACTTGCCCGGACGTTTATTAGTTGAGAAGTGGTTTCCCAAGGAATCCCCCCCAAATAATTTTCTCTTACAAATTAGGTTTGCACTCTCTGATGACTGCTTCTAACCCCTATGGAAGTGTGTTGGTGACACTGACCTCAGGAGAGGGCAATGGTCATTGGATTGTTCATTTCCCCATCTATGCTTTGTACCAGCACCAAACACTGGCTCAGAGTGTGCACCACAGCTGCAATGATAATGATGATCAATATAGTAATCGTATATGTTACAATAACTGGAATTAATGTACTAGATGCACTAGACAGTACACTCACAGAAAAAAAAGGGCAGATCATGCCCCAGAGGGTTTATAAGCTTAGGATAAATCAAGAGATTGCAAATAGATATAGACAGGTAGGAAAAACAATGGAAAAATTTTACCCAGTGTGCTAGGCAATGGCTTCACTACTTCAGCAGCCTAACTGTTCCCAAGTTATCAAAATCTATTTTTCATTAACAAATTCAGGTGAGCATACAAATCATAGAAAACAAAGGTGAAATACCAGCCTGCAGAGTTCATCTAGTCTATCCCCTGCCAAAGGCAGAAGCTCCCATACCTATACTATTCCTACTTATACCCAGGCATGTACACTATGTTGCATAATACTATAGTTGAGCAACATATCACAGAGTTTTACTAACTTTACTACTGGGCACTTTTTCCTGATATTTAATCTGAACTTTTCTTGCCAGAATTCATCATAGAGCTGGAGAACAGATTCTTCCATTATTCTTGGCAGCAACTTTTTGCAAATCAGAAAATCATTGTCTTGTCTCTCCTCAGTCTTCTCCAAGTTGTACAAGCCTCTGAAATCTCCCATAGGCTGCATTTTTTAGGACTCACTCTGGTAAATCCTGCAGCTCTCCTGTGTACTCTCTCCAATATCTCAACATATCTATTGAAATGCAGAGCCTACAAATGAATGCTCTGATCCTTATGGAAGAGGAAGGGCTCCCTCCTTTACCTTGCAGGCTGTGTTCTGAGCTAAACGCCCCAGTGTAACACCATACGAAGTGGTGGCTTTCCCTCCTGTCCTGAAGAACTGCCTATTCCATTCAGAAGTGAATCCCATCCCATACTTCCACTGCTGATTATTCCTAAGCATCAAAGCCTATCCTAGACCAAGAACAACACATTACAAAATCCCACTTGGTACATCTGTTAGTTCTGAGAATGGGTCTTTGATAATTATTCCTCAAGAATGAGTACGTAACCAGCGTTACATCCACCCTACAAGGGTGTAACGTACCCCATGTCTCCCTACCTTTCATATGAGAATATCGTGTGAGATGGTTCCAGGAACGAGTCAAGACATATGTGATTCAGTGCTACTACTATTGTCTCATGATGCCAATCATGCTATTAAAAAAAAGAAAATTATAACTGTCTGACATAATTTACCCATCTCCTTATTATCCTATGGCTTCTTACATATAATTTTATTTTTGTTCCAGAATTTTTTTAAAAGCTTGAGCTATTTTTGTCTCATAGTATCTTACCCTCCCACCCCAGAAGTTCTCAGAAATAGTCCCAAATGGCTTTGAGATTGCTTCAGTCATTTCTTCAACTAACTTGAATGAAATCCATCAGGGCCAGCAGTTATGAAAAGATTCAACTTGTCAAAGAGCAGTGTTACTTGTTCTTTTCCTGTTCTGTGCTGATGTTTTATTTCTCAGTTTAGTGAAGACTAATGAGGAAAAGTATTAAATATCTATGCCTTTTGGTGCCATCTGTCAATGACGTTGCATTTCACATTCACAAAAGAAAAATTAAAAACTTTAACGAAGATACATCTTATAAATCATCACTATTTCGACAAAGAAAATGAAGAAAGTTAGATTACAAGTTCCTTATATTTACAGTAGCTTGTAGCCTGAATGCAATAAGATTATGTGAGCAGAATTTTGACCCAATTATTCAGTTGTAATAACAGAAATTACAATAGTGATTTTTGAAATTTAAACATGCTGCACATCCTTTATTCAGAAATTGTTCATATAGCTTCCTTCTAAGTCAGTGAAAGTGCTTGTATGGGCCACTGATCAAGAGAAATAATTAAAGCATGTTTTGAATGTCCAATTTATTCACTCTATACTTTAAAAAAAATAATGCTAGTTTGTGCATTTGCATTCATTAATACTTAAAAAATTAACTAATAATTAATGCAAAAGACTATTTAGCACACAGCTGGTAGTTCTGTCTGTAAAGATTATTTCTTTAGCACATTGATGATATTAATAATTTGGGGAGTATTACAATTAAAATGTATTCATTCAGCAATAATCAAGAAATGCACATTTATTGGTTAAATACCTCAACAAAATTAAAATATGTCATTTCACTTATTTACATTTTTTTCTACACAGCTGTTCCAAAAAAGAGTGAAATGACAGAGTTCTATTGGGAAGCAACTGATTTCATTCTACAGACAGAATACATGAATTTGAAGAAGCACAAGTTTTTAAGACAGAAATATGTAAGCGGGTTTTACCAATCTAGAAATCTGTTGCACGAGATTATTTCTCTGGAGTAACATGGAAATCTCCCTCCAAAGGCTGTCTTGCTTTCAAATAGGTCTCCATTATATTCTAACTATTAAAAAAACCACACAACAAAGAACTAGAAGAGAAAAAAAATCACTTTACTTTTGGTATAGTAACTGACAAAGCTGAAAAAGGTATCTCACAGATTAAATAACAATTTTTTTCTTTATCTTCTGTTTTTCATTTTCACTAGGTTTTACAGAAGGTCTCTGTCCTTAAAAAAAATTAGCTTTGCCTCCTGTCTATATAAGCAATTCTATCTAGATTCACCTTCCAAGGGACATATTTAGCTTCATGGTGGTCCTAAGAAAATAAAGGAAGCTCTTACTAGCCTATAGTATTATGTATTCCAGGAGCCTCCTGTGCAGTTTTCTTTGCAGCTCCCACAGAGTCAACTTAAATATTGAGCCTGTTCAGTCTATGAGGTGTGGGGTTAATGCTAATGTGAGCTATTCATGCATCAGGGAAACACATCTTCATGTTTTTAACTTTCCATTTGCTTTCACTCTCCAGGAAGAGTTTGGAAGAATTCTGCCTGTGTGGAAAATTAACACTGACTAAGGATGTATTTTTTTTCTTTAGAAATGGTTTTTTACTACCTTTTTTCCCATGGGGCAATTGTGTCAGCCTGTCCTCTTGTCTTTTTCCCTCTTTTACCATGATTACTTGTAATTGGGTTAGGCTGCATCCTAACTGGATTATGTTGTAGCCTAATCCAGACTCTGTTTCACCAACTCCTCAAGAAAGTGAATGAATGGGGCGGAGGGGGGAAGTATGGAGTCTTCCTGAATGGATTTCTTTGTGGAATAAGAAAAAAAAAAATTACTCAGGACCAGAGACAAAAGCTGTAGCTCTTCCTACCTCCCATCTGGTGCACTCTCCACTCAACCAATGTCAGATCAGTTCTTGCCTGTTCACCATCTAAGCGTACGTGCTTGCTGGCTAACGGCTCAGCTTCAGGAGGAGCAGTGTTGGAGCTCTCTGAACATGTCAGCTCAGGGTGGGCTCAGCCCCCTCAGCCCTTCTCTCCCATTTTGTGGATAAATGCCACAACACTAATATGGGAAACCCAGGATGCACGGTCACAGCCTGCCCATTCGCAAAAGATGGCAATAGAGACATTTAGAAAAAACATGAATTTTGCAATGTGTGTGCAAAGAAGTTAGGCCTGGGTTCAGCTTTCTATTTTCCTATGGCCACTCATTGCCCTGCTGAGGACACTCCTCTGCTGTCATGGGCTTCCAGCCATTTGTTCCCTGTCTAGAAATATAAGCTGTGCATAAAAACATATTCTGAAAGGACACCAAGTAAAACCAAAATGAAATTCCCTGAAGGTATGGCATCAAATTCAGGAACACACCTAAAGACCTGTCAACATCTATCTTTCACTTTTTTGACTTCTGTGAAAATCAAAGTCCAAGTCCAGAGCATTGAATTAGCATTAGAAATTCCTGGGGAAATCATGGCTCGTGAATGTAATGTTTAACTATTCAGTGGAGTGAGGTGTTCCCTGTAAAGCAAATTTGATATAAACATTTCTGATGATCAAGAACATACCTCAGCAACAGATAGGTCCAGTAGCTTTAATGCATCTTTTTTTCTGATCTGATTCATCTAACCTTAGCTTCCAGCCAACACATCTCAGTCTGCTGTACTGAAGGACACTTTATTATGAGATTTCTGTTCTCATGTCAGTACTTACAAACCTACATGAAGTCATCCCCTTAATCTTCTCTGCATAAATCTAAGCCAGCGGAGCTCTTTGATTGTATCAGTATAAAGAATGATTTTCAATCTTTTCATCCTTCCCATGTGCCTTCTCTGTATTGTCTGCTGTTTAACAAAATCCTTCTCAAAAGAACTGTCTTGTTTTCACATTCATGGTCTCTCACTAGTGCAATTCTCAGTGTAAAATTCACCCTCAGTTGTTAACACTTCAGGTCTTTGCCAATGAGAGGGAATATTTGGAAACACCATGGAACAGTAATAGCATGAACTCATCGTCATGTCTCTATCTGCTGTGACCCCCCAAGTCCTCTTCAGCCACAGTGAAGATGGCCAGCATTCCACTTCCCGGGGTCTTAGTGCCAGACTTGCTGTGGGACATGTCATCTTCATGGTTTACGACTCTCCCACTTTTACATCATCTGTCAATCCTTTCAGTAGGTTGTTAATAAAAATGCTAAATAGTATCACGCTCATCGGCCGATTGGATTTAGAGATCCATGCATTAAGTTTTCAATTCAGGTTTGAAAAATACCCAATTAATGGGCATTTTGTTTATTTTGTAATATTTTAATTTCTAATGAAAATGTGGTCTGAAATTGTAGAAGGCTCTGTGCTTGCATCAGCGCTATTACTTTTTCAACCAAATTTATGACCTCCTTGAGAGAATATATCAAGGTAACTAGCACGGCGTATTGTCAATGAATCCTTGGCAATGAAAAATAATCTTATTACCCATCCTTGCTTTTGCCATTCTTTAGAGCTGAAAGGCCCAGTAGGCCCACCAGATTGCCCACTACACCTTTTTCAGAATTTCTTACAGCATTGGCTTCATTTCAATTTTCTGAAACTAGCTTAGTGTTCCAAGTTTTACTGAAAATCAGTGTTAAGGATCCAGAGAGCTGCTCAAACAGCATTTTAAAACTCTCTGATGCAAGCTATCCAGACCTACTGATTTGAAAATATCTAACTTCAATAGCTGCTTTTTAACATTTCTTTGAGTCACAGTCAGAATAGAAAATATGCCATCATTGTCATCATCATCACTAGAAGATGCGCTGCCATCACAGCATATTGACTGTTCTTCAAAGCCCAAGAGAAACATGTAGAGAAGCTTGTCTTTTCTGCCATATTGTAGACAATTCCATAGACATCATCTACTATTTAAAAAAAAACCCTCACTTCTTTACATATTCTTTTGTTCCAAATTTACTTTCACAATCTCCTTTTTATCCTGAACATTGCTGACCACATAGTTTTCCTCATGCCTTTCCCAGTTCCTACAGTTTTATGTCCTAATTTATATTCTTCAATATCAATTTCTTCTTTCTTTCCTTTATGATATATGTAATGCATGTGACACATTAATTAGTATTGTTAGTATTACCATTATCTCATTCTACTGCTGTGGTGGTGTGCTCCTCCCCCAGCCTGAGCTGTATTTCCCATAATTCTGGTCAAGTGATAACTCCCAGTGCCAGTTGTAATGGTTGCATCTGGTCATGATGGCTGCATCTGGCTCAAAGTGGATTGGGGGAGACAGATAACAACAGAATAGCCAAGGGCTAATTTGAACAACGTGCCCACCTAACCATGGTGCATTACCTGGTGTGCGTCACCCAATTTACACAGAGTTGAGGTATTTTCTTCTATTGTGTAAATGCGCAGATATAGGTGCATGGCACAAACCAGCACACCATCGGTACAAACTGACAGTTATTTATACACAAAATTTAGTCAGCTAATAGATATTCATTGTTATTCTAATAAATGATTGGTTAAAATTCTTTGCCTATCATGTAAATAACTACGCATGCCTGCTGTGATTTTTTGAGACCTTTACTTCCTTAACCTTTTGGGTCGGTGGGTTTCTTGAGTGGGTGGTCCTTGAGTCGGTGATCTTGATCTCCCCCTGCCGGAATTACCTTTCCTCTAGTTTCACTTAAATTTGGCAACACTAAGCAGTCCTTCACAGACCTTTAACAAAGCAGACTATCATTCAATTTGGGGTTTTGTTCTTAGACAGCAATATCCTGGTTTACAATGCCAAAGTATTGCCAGGGTAAAATGAACTAAGTTAATCTTTATCGATATCAATATAAAGGATTGACTGTGTACATATAATCCTTTAGACATAAACCGTTGACCAAGTCTGGGACTAAGTCTGGATCCAGCTGCACCTAGACTCCCCTCTGAGAAGGAGTTTAGAACCCAAGGGGGTCCTTTCTGAACCTCATGACTCAATGGGAGGGTCTCCCTGACAGTTTTGTCTGACCCTGTCCTCTATGCAGTAAACAATCAAGCATACTAGAGCAAAGGTAAACAAATTTAAATACCCACAAACAGAATCTCAAGAATGGAGCAATGAATTATGGGGGAATGCATTAACCCTAGGCATTCCCAGAGCTGTGATTCAAGGTCAGCCTACGGCATTGTCTTGAGTCTGATTGAAGCATTCCAGAAACAAGTTAATGGTGAAAGGAAGGAGCATATTTCAACTTTTCTGTTGCAGTCCCTAGAAAGGGAGACAACCCTTTCCTTCCCCTTAGAGAGAAATTGCAGCACATGAAGTCAAAAAAGGAGTGATGTCTGGAAGGCAATTGGCCCTGACTGTCTGGGAAGTGGTGGCTTATCAGTGGATAAGTGATGACGGCCCATACACTTTAATGCCAGTTGGTCCTCAGAGGCAATTGGTGATTTTTTTTAATAGATACAGGAGCACAGATTTCAATACTAACACAACAAGATGCTGAGAAGCTGGGTGTGCAATCCAGACAGCAAAGAGTTAAGATTACCAGTGTGAACAGAGTGAATGTTGTGTGTCAAACTGCCAAGGTCGATTTACGGCTCCTGGGCGAGAAGCACATGCCACCTACTCGTTTTGCAATTAAAGATCACCATGAAAATATTTCAGGTTTCGACATTTTAAATGGACAAACTTGGAGCCTGCTGAAGGGCAGCGTGTGGTCCTTCGACTCAAAACATCCATCCCAAAACCGGGAGGCCGCAGGGCGGGTGCAGGTACTTCGCACAGCCCCTGCACTCCCTAATTCAAAAGTCACTAATGTACCGCGATTTCCGATTTCTACTGTGGCACGAAATGGAATTTCGGAAGTCACAGCTGATTTGGAGAAATGACAAAACATCTCCGGAACCCACTCCCCATATAACTCACCTGTCTGACCAGTTCAGAAACCAGAGGGGAGGTGGTGTTTAACAACTGATTATCTGCACCTGAATGCTAATACAGCCCCATTAACAGCTGCTGTATCAAGCATTGCAAACCTAACAGCTACTTCGCAAGCAGCTGCACACCCATGGATGGCGTGTTAGGTGTAAAAGCTATGTTCTTTATGGTTACCTTGAAGGAGGAGGATAAAGAGAAGTTTGCTTTCACTTGGGAGGGAATACAATATACC
Source organism: Haliaeetus leucocephalus (assembly GCF_000737465.1). Taxonomy (NCBI): domain Eukaryota; kingdom Metazoa; phylum Chordata; class Aves; order Accipitriformes; family Accipitridae; genus Haliaeetus; species Haliaeetus leucocephalus. The sequence continues at coordinate 3,772,742 of NW_010973342.1, forward strand.
TTTAACAGACTCCCACACGGGTATAAACATTCACCCACAATTGTTCATGCTGTGCTTGCTGAACTTTTACAGACAGTCTCACTCCCCCAAGATGTGAAACTGTACCAATATATAGATGATATTCTGATTGGAGGAACTTCCTCTGAGAAGGTGGGGGAAGCAGCAGCAGCAGTATGGCAAGCACTAAATAAAGCAGAAATTGAGATTCCACCCAGAAAATGTCAGGGAACAAGTAAAGAAGTAAAATTTTTAGGTACTTGGTGGATAGCAGGCAGTGCAGTGATTCCTCCAGACACCTTTAGGAAAATTGAAGAGCTGCAAATGCCCCAATCAAGAAAAGAATTACAACAATTGATGGGAACTTTAGGATACTGGAGGAAGCATGTACCTGGATTTTCTATCATTTCCTGTCCATTATAGTCACTCTTATGGAAAGGCAAACCCTGGGTGTGGAAACTAGAAGATAAAGAGGCAGTCAAAATTCTGACTGAAGAATTAAAAACATATCAGTCACTGGGACCAGTACATCCCTGCCAACCCTATTATAGCTGAATGGGATTTCGCCAAACATGCTACTTACTTTAACCTGTTCCAAACTGGCCCCATGGGCCAAAAAGACCTTGTTTAGCGAAACGGCATTTAAAGAAACAGAACAACAATACTCTGAATGGGAAAAGGGACTTTTATCTTAGTCCGAGCAGTTAAACAAGTTGAGAAAATACATCAGCAACAACCTGTGCAAATTAGACGACCAATTAATTTACTAGAAGCAATCCTAAAGGTTTGCTCCCTTTCCTTCCTGCTCCCCCAGAAGGAGTTGCACAAAACCCCGCTATCAGAAAATGGTATGTCTACCTAACAGAAGTTGCAGAAAATATGCAATTAACTGAAGGACACACTAAGGTCTCCAAATTGCAGATGCCTGTAAACACAGGCTCTTTAGTGTTACAACAGCCTTTTAAACCTTCACCCCTTCTGGATGCACAGCCCCTCACTGAGGGTATACCAACAGAAAACATTTGGTTTACGGATGCTTCAGCAAAACCGGTAAACAGTAAATGGCAATATAAGGCCATTGCATTAGATATTACCACCGGCAAACAAGTAACAGAAGAAAGCAAAGGCAGTACACAAGTAGGACAAATAACAGCAATTGTTTTGGCAGCACAGAACGGAGCCAAAATCATATATGTAGACTCTTATGCTACGTGGGCTGGTGCCACACAGTGGCTCTGTCAATGGGAAACCTTGAACTGGCAAGTAAATAGATTCCCAGTTTGGAGAAGCAAAGATTTGCAAATGCTACTAGATATAGCCAGGAAAACACCTTTCAAGGTGGTATGGGTAAAAGCTCATGCTAAGGGTAATCAGCTAGCCACAAAGTGGAATCAAAAAGTAGATAAGCTAACTAAAATTAGAAAAATCACCTTAAATCTTGAGTGGTATCGACTGGGAGAATGGTTACATCAAAACCTAGGCAGCACAGGTAAAGAAACACTCTGCTGCACACAATAAAGGTTGGCCTATAAACAGAATAACTTGTGAAACTATTCTTACAGAAATGTCCCCAGTATAGATTGACAAGTAGACCAACTCTGCTAAAGCACCACCTCTACATATCAGTGAAGGGAAAACTTTATGGTCTGTATGGCAAATTGATTACATTGGACCATTCAAATCCTCTGTGGGATATTGATACATACTCACAGGGGTGGAAGTAGTCTCTGGCTTGCTTGTGGCAACTAAGCATTGGAAAGCTGATGGGCGAAATACGGTGCAAGGGATATCATTTTTGTTCTCAAATCCACCTGCTCCTGACACTATCCAAAGTGATAATGGCTCACATTTTTCTTGTAAGGAAGTGCAAGATTGGGCAGAACAAGAGGGAATTAAATGGGTATTACACATCCCATACTACCCTCAATCAAATGGGATGGTAGAAAGAACTAATGGCTTATTAAAAAGGAATCTCAACCAGCTGAGGCTGAATGGGATAGGAGACTTCCCAAAGCACTCCATCAATTAAATAATCAATACGGGCCCACTGGAAGCCCTGTAAGCCAAGCATTCATTGTAAAAACTAAACTTAGCACTCCACTTACTGGGAAAAGAGAGTATCTAACGACATTACAGCCAGGCCAGCCTGTGATTGTCAATCTACCATCCATCAGTACTGTGCCTATGACTTTAACTAAACTTTGTGGCCCACTTGCCTGGGAAGCTACTGATAGGAATGGTGGAAAACATAGAATTAGTGCACAATGGATTTTTCCTTCTTTTTAATGGGGTAACCTGTTTGGACTCTCCCCACTGAAAAAAATCTCTATTTTCTTTTACAGCAGCCCACAGGAGGGCAAACAGAAATGCTGTGTTCATATTACTATTCGGAACCCTATCAATGCTGCTTCTCCTAACCTGTGGTCAAAGAACACCAGAGTGGCCATGGTCTCAAGCTCATGTTAAGTATACCGTGACTATGGGAACACTCCCTAGTAGGGGAGATTTAAACCTTTCCACCGTGGTCATACACGGAACTGAAGTATACTTAGGAAAAAAATGGAGCTGGGATAAAAATAAAACTGATGTTAATAAAGTTCCTTGACTTCGGGGAATGGCAGGGAAAGAAATTAAAATAGGATGCTGGATGATCAATGGCCCTACCCATGAGAAGGCAACTGAGATTTCTGTGCACAGCATGATATCAAACACCGCAGATACGAAACGTCGTGCCTCTGAAAGATCGGACTGCTAGTACAATTTTACCTTAGTACAACCTGTTTTCATGATCTGCCTCTGGGCTTGCAGGGACGTAGGACTATCATTTAAATTTAAAATAGACATTACTGAACCTAGCACAGCAACATCCACGACTCCTCACTCAACATCCACCCTGACTCTAAACGATAAGAAAACTATCCCCACAAATTTCTGAAACTTGACCATATGTAATCAAAAATATAGGCCAACAACAAGTGTGATTTAACCTATCATGGTCCATTAAACAAGTAGAACTATTGATGCAAATTAATATCTCTGCAATCAAACTGACCAGCTCACCATTCCTCAGTACATCCTATGCAGGATGGTTACATGGGTGAACCCTCACCTCTCCAGGATGAACAAGGAGAGGTGTGACTGGTGCCATAGGGACAGGATTGGGAGTCTTAAATAGTACAGATGCCGAAGTACTTGTAAATAAACTGTGCACAACAAGTGATTTCAACAAATTAGAACACGTGGTCTTCTCTATTAGCACTGGGAACTAACCAATAGCTCAAACCTGATGTGTTGCCTCAGTGGGAGAGAATTAATGAAAGGGACCACCAGTTGATTGTGGATGCACTTGGTGCAGCCCAAAATAATGCTTCTCTAGCTCTTAGTTGCATCCAAGCTCAACTGTGGATGCAATCTACAGTAGCAGCAATTACAACAGAAGGTGAAGATGGCACCTTACCCACTGAAATTTGAAAGGTAATCTGGGATAATGCAACTAAATTTGAAAAGGAATTCCAATCCTGGTGGTATTTAGT
>NW_010973342.1:3778038-3778525 GCF_000737465.1 Haliaeetus leucocephalus
CAAAACAATTGACACAAAACTCTAATCACTGTTCATCATGGTATAGAAGAGATAAACCATGTCTTGGAAAGAGTAAAGAAGGATGGAGAACACCATTGGTGGGAAACTCTTCTTGGGTGGTCACAGACAGCAACAGGAGTTTTTACTTTCATGCTTCATCTGGAAGTTGTGATTTTACTAACTCTAACTTCAATATGTCTATTGCTTATAATTACGTTGTATATAAAGGTTTGGTACATGATAAAACAAATAACCCAACTCCAACCATGGAAAACATACAAGCTAATACATAGCAAATAGCAGTGCCTCACTACCTACTTACCGTGGATCTGTAAGTGCACAAACTATCAATATACCATTTATGACATAGAGGCAAAAGGTGACCATACCACCACTCTGTGAGGGTAAGATGAATTGACTATGGTCATGGGGTGGAGTGTGGCTGTGTGCTCCTCCCCCCCGACCCCCCACCCTGATCTGTATTTCC